>NW_025946787.1:395340-456824 GCF_000764305.2 Hyalella azteca | reverse complement strand
AGCATATGTTCAGTCTTAAAATGCCTAGCAAATTACGGAGCAGGCAATAAGTCCAGCAGCTATCTCAATCAATCGTCAGTTATGGAAAGATCGGGTTCCAAAGGCCGGATCCCTTGTGAATCACGTCACGAAAAGTTCAAGAATCGGCAACAGGCCATGGGCCTATGTCTTCAACGCCGACACTTCTGTTCTATTCTATTCTAATAATTATCTAAAACTTTAAAGCAGATTTAAACCATTTATGAACCATATAACATGTATTTGGAAACCAAAAAACATTATTTTTTCAGTTTTGTAAAGAGATTCAAAGGAAACATAAAACTGACTCATGACCAAATTTATTCGTACCCTTAATCAATAGGTAATATCATGGCCTTTTTACTCGTGATAACTTGTTGTAAACGCTTTGGGTAATGGTCAACAAGGTTTCTGCATGTATCGACGCTAAATTTTGTCCATTTTTCCAAGGCATACTGTTTCAATTCTTTTAAATTTTTAGGTTGTCTCTTTTTCATCTCTATTGTCAGTACGCGCCGCAAATTCTCAATTGTATTGAGATGGGGAATTTGACTAGGCCATTCCATGACATTGATGTGAGAATCATCGAACCACTTCTTGACTATTTTCTATGTGTGCTTCGAATTATTATCCTGCTGAAGAATCCAATCAGGACAAAGAAAAAAACTTTCTGCATCCTGATGGTGTTATTTTTGATAATATCAAAATATTGTTCTTTTTACATGATTCCGATTACTTTGATCAGACTTCCAGGTCCTCTGGCAGAAAATGAACCCCAAAAGATAAGATTCCCACCGCCATGTTTAGCTGTGGGGATTGTTTTCTTGGGTTTATGAGCCTCACTTTTTTTTCGCCAAGCGTAAGCAACATTCATATGACCGAATTATTCAATTTTAGTCTCATCTCTCCACAAAATCTTGGATAAAAATGGGGTTTGGTAATCGACAGGAGTTTTAGGAAACTTCTGGCGTGTTTTCACATGCTTTCCTGTTGGCAAAGGGGTTTTCCTGGATCGACAATTCTTCAGTCCATTACGGCGCATTGTTCTTTGCAACGTTTGTCTTGATACCTTCAGATCAAAAGCATCCAAATTTGATAGAATTTCATTACTAGTGATCCTATAATTGTTGCAAATTGAGTGTATCATGTTTCTAGCATATCTAGGGGAGATTTGTCCTTTCCTTCCTCGACCAACCATGTTATCCACCGTGATGAATGATTTTAATTTTTTTATAATGCTCTGTATTGTAGACGTAGGAACCTCAAACTTCTTAGATATTGCTTTATATCACATCTCTTCCTTGCGGGAATTAATAATTTTGCTTCAGAGATCATCACTAAGCTCTTTTTTCTTTGCCATCTTCAAACTTTTAGCTAAATTTTAGCTTTTCCTAAATTGTGAAATTTTGTAATACAATTATTGTGTATCTACTACTATTTTCATTAATAGTTATTCTCTAATATTATGATAAATGATCTGGAATACGAGGGTACGAATAATTCTGAACGGTTAGTTACTCACAAAATTTAAATTAATTACTATCGAAAGTTATTATAGACATATTTTCTAGCATTAAATTTGTTGTACGTAATAATGACAACCCTTCCTAGAAGAATAAGTTGTCAATAACCTCTATTGTTCATTAAAATTGGAATTTTATTGTATTTCTGAAGGGGTATGAATAATTTCGGGCACAAGTGTACGATAGACGTTCAAGGGACGTCAAGTCTCTGCTCCTGAACACACAAGGACTACGACGTCCAAAAAATTCGGGACTGCAGAGATGAATAATTGCACTACACCCACACTAAAACTCAAGTGTCCGGCGTGACCCATGACATTCAATTCAAAGTAACCTCTCGTCGATGACGAAACTAATCTATTTCAATAGTTTTCGGATGAATATGATTTTTTGAATCTTTCATTAAAAATTAAGCATGCACTGAAAAAAGAAAACTCGACACAGAAGCTATCACTCCAATAGAAAGGCTGGCACGTGCCATGCCAGTAACTTCCCGTTCAAATTATTTTTCCGTTGATCATGGCTGGACCTTACTCACAATACTCTCTCTAGCTCTTCCAATAGTTCCGCCACAGATCACTATTTTTCATGGGAAAAAGCAATGAGCTCTTCAGGCCCTCCATCATTATCAACTTTGAAAACAACAACGATAGTTATTCCACAATCTATCCTGGAGACCATAACATTGTCTATAATGCTGAATCATAGTCCCAGACGCCGAATACCAAGAAAGTTCGATTGAGGTCGAAATAAACCTAGTTCAGCAAAACGAAAATGTTTACCGCCGAAGTATTGATGAAAACGGTATTGAGATCCCTCGTTCCCAGTCCAACCTGGAGTCTGAAGACTCGTACGAAAATTCCTATTATTACGGCATGTACCCCAACCCTGTTGCACCCGCTCCATCTCCAGTAGGTGTTGAAGACGACGACTAAGATTTTCAAGATGACGTACCAACACTTTAAGAATTACAGCAAGGCTATGAAAACTCTAGGGCTATCATTGAACCTACGGATGAAGAGGTGCATATAAATCACATCGAAGAAACGTTGGCGGCCCGCAGGCGAGCGCAAAACATTTTTCTACAACCGAACTACCAGTATCATTCTTATCCGGAGGCAAATCTCGAAGAGGATTCGGGTAAGACAATAAGCCAACGCAGAAGTACCATGCAGTCGATTTGTAGGGGACCTTTCTCGCGAAGCAGGATCGAGAAAGATCTTTGCCACAAGCCCTATTCATTTACCTGGGGAGTCGTTCTCGACCAGGCATCCGCTTTAGGCTTGATTCAGTGAGTTTCACACCATACTGCCGAGCACATGCCTGACACGATCCGTATCCTGTAGTTGCCGTCACAGCCCTCAGGTTTATTACGGACTCTGGCATTTCCCCATTTCATGTCCTTTCGTCACCCAGGCTTATTTGATAAGCCCGGGTGACGATAAGCCTAATTCTAATAAAATTGATTCGTAAATAGTAATTTGTCCAAGAGAAATTGTTCAAACGATATTTGCACTATAATTTAGGCGTTAGTGTACACATTATCCATCAAGTGTTATTAACGGATTCACTTTATTTTGCAGATGCCCCATCGTCTACTTGACCGACAAAGTTTCAACCGCAGCAGAATCGCGCACAGAAAAAGATGTGCGCACCTACGACGTTAATTATGATACAGAAGTCGCCCAACTGCTGGACTCTTTTGAGTTAGATCAAGATGAAATGATGGAAGACACGGGATCGAAAAAGCCAAAAAAGCACAGACCTTCTGCAATGCTACATATTATAATATAGCCAATGCGGCAATTATATGGAATTATAATGGTGCAAAACAAAATTTTGGCGGACGCAACAGGATCGCCACAAGAGCCGCACCAAGAAGGGGGGCTATCACTGGAGGCGCAGTGGCAGTGTGTGGGCACCGACGCTGATGGGGCAAATTTCATTCCGGGACTAATGCCCCTAGGTACCCCGGCCAACGGACGCTGCTTATTCTACGCTGTTGCTGGCAGCTACAACATGCAGTTTCCAGGTGGAGCCCAGCCAGTGCTTAGTGCAGAGTTCATTGTCGGCAGAGTCAGGCAGGAATTTCACAAGTACTACCAAGATTATTGCGTTTTCATGACATATGAAACTCATGAGGACTTTAAAAATTCGGTAAATGAGTACTTAGACGGCATGATTTTTAATAGCCAAATCGGAGACATCAATCCACTGGCCATCGCAAATGCTTTGAAGCTGAGAATAATTTATACCGAAATGACCGCTCCTCCAGTGAGCATAGACCACGGCCTCGCAACGGTCCGGTGGCCAGCGTCACGGTATATGAACAAAATAAACATTACTTCTAACTATACAGATTGCATAGGTTCAAAACATCCGAAATAAATTCGCTCAGATGAACTTTCGTTTATTACTTGCTCAGCAAACTATCGTAAAAATGCGCGATGCCCAACTACGAGTGAACAGAAGCCACCATAAACGAGAAGAGTAAGCAGAAGCCCAAGATGATCCGTGAACGATCAAGATGAACCGTGAACAACCATGATTAACCGTGAAAGGTTGATGAAATTGACAGTATCAGGAGCAGGAGTTTCGTGATATATGGGCCATGATTATTTCTTTTCACGACTTATGACACTGAAGAGGTATACGAAAACACAATAAATGGACTGCAGGATATTAGATAACCAAATCGGAGACTTCCACTCCACTGGCGATCGCAAATGCTTTGAGTCTACGAATAATAATCTGCACCGAAATGACCGCGCCTCCAGCCTCAGGCCAGACTGACCCCATAGATTACTTTCAACTTTTCAGATTGAATAGTTGGCTCAGATACCCTGTAGCGGCCCGGTCTTCTGCGAGTGTGTTGCGCAGTTTCTTTCCCTGCAAAGCGTTGCTCGGACTTGGACATTTTCGCGAGCTTTGATACCTCGCTATGGACTGAGCGGTCTTCGTCAGCGGGCGGGCGTGGCTGGGTGCGGTCTGTCGGTCCAGATACTATGATTAATGCTGCAGATGGAGCCTGCGCCGCTGCCCGCCCCTCAGCCTCATCTCTTACACCACATTCAGCAGCAGTGGTTCCCGTGCAGCAATTGCAGCTATTCTGCCAAGCCATCTCAAACTCCATGAAGTTGCACAACAGGCGTCATGTTCACGAGCAAAAGGGTAATATGGCATTCATGTTTGTACATCGTAAAACAGATTAGAATATTGGATTCGTTTTTGTGTTGCCTGGTCATTTCTATGTTTGCCCTTGATACTACATCGCACCTTGTGACGGTGTCACCAACGTCCTAAATTAACTATAATGTACCTTGTGATCGTGCCGGAAACCTAAATTATGTATGCACAGGACCATCATGCCCTGCCGCCTGAGATTGGACTATGCTGAACTTTATTCACGAATTAATCATTTTCTCGTAACCGGCTGGTATAACCTGTACTTTTTTGTACAAATTAGTATAACTTGGATATGTTCATTACATACTACATATCCTTTTCCTAAATTTAATCCTCTTAATTTATTGGCAGCTATTTAGCGAATGTAGGTTGAAGCTCCCCCGCAACAGCACGTCTTCACATGGTTTCCTTGTCCGACTACCAGATTATATCAGAAAATTCAGACTCCATTTTTTATTTTCTCGCATATCAGAGGCAGGCCATGCAACCCTTACGTCCAAACTGCAACAGCTACAGCTCTAAAACGTTATCTTTCATCGGAACGAGCGAGTTTCGAGAGAACTCCCATCATAGATGATCAACCACCTCAGAAGCGTTGGAAGTTTGCTAAGAGTTCGTTCAAAACTTCTAAGTAGGGGCCATGTGTTGGCGATGATAACTACCGTCGCAGATATCTTCAGCGAATTGCTACAAGCTGGAATAGACTGAGAGCGCTAGCATTCGAAGCTATGACAAGACAGATAGTTAAATTCCATATCTATGTAGAGTGAACTGATCATAACTGTATGCCCGCCGGAAAGTTAGAAGTAGGTTTCACGATATTCACCATGCTCTGACAAGTCTCCTAATCCTAGACACTTCATTGGTGGCCATAGTATACAGTTCAGCTTCAGTTTCCCCGATTAGAAGTGAGAACAGTTATCGCGGAGAGTAACTGCAATACAACATGATGCCACTGCTCTGAAAAGCAGTACATGGTAGTCGCGAGGTTACGATGGCCTATCGATTTGCAACACCCTCGAGTTAACAGTACATCAGTTGTAACTGCATCTTAGTAAACTCTTGCCGCGTGCTTCACTGTTATGAGCAATAGGTTAACAACGAAGCCGAGTACGAGACATACTCGGGAGATCGTAGAACCTTGCTTCTATAAGTCCTATATTACCCCCAACTAATCACAGCTAGAGGTCTAATGTGGTCCTACTCTCAGGAAGAGACGCCAACTGACTCGATCGCACAGCACACACTCCGCCACGGCTTTCAGAAAGTCTCGGCTACAAGGTCAAACTGAACGTGCCTACATATCATACAGATGTCTTGGCTCAATGAACGAAAGAGCAGTCTTAGAGCCTTTGTTATATCGGTATTGCGTTGTGGTTGACTAGACCGGTAAGATTAAAGTTACCGTCACCACACCCTTAATCTGCATGTTCACGATTACAGAAGACTGGATTATTGTTACTTGAAATTCTAAGCTTTTATTAAGAGTCCGTGAGCTGTATTTTGAAAGAAACGAATTCGGCACCGCTCATGCCCTTTTTTACAACACTTCTCTTTAACTTCACTTCTTGTTGTTCGTTTGTTTGTCTGCTACAAATCTTATAATCAATATTTAACACACTTCTACCCGTCCAATCGATCTGAAAATTTGCACACTTGCGTAAATTCGGAAACAATGCTTGAATCAACTGACAAATAAATAATTTGAAAAATTAAAAAATTTATATCTTAAAAAATTAGAAAATATTTTTTATAGCTATGAATAAAATAAGAAATTCATTGTGCATGTGTAATATCGCAGACACTTGCCTCTTTAGAAGTGTTGTCATTAAATAGTAATTTTTTAATGCATATTATTTGCCCTGACGCTCAGTGCTAGGACTAGATAGTGTATTTTCAACGGCAACTCAAAAAAGATTGTCGTTTCTATTATAAATTTTAAGCGACTTTAGGAAACTATTATGTATCAGGTCAGTTGACCAACAATGTCCACCATACTCTTTACCTGCTGCAATAGATTTTGTGTAATAGAATGTTAAATTCAAGGCCAACTGCAGTTGGTTAAGGTGTTATGTTTTTCCTCGCAGTCACAGTGACGACCAGAACATACAACTTAGCCTACTACAAATAGCGACAACCCGTCCTCCGCGATGGCACAGGCAGAATCCCACACCAGTCTCACCGAGGAGAAAAAGGGAAAGCACCTCGGGTTGGCGAAAGTTGCGTACCAAGAACTCAAATACGGCGAGAAGATACAGCAGCTTGCTAAAAAGCTAGAGAACGTTGCGACACGATGCTTGACTCGACAAACGCTTGTAATAAATAAATGCTCAATACTCGTGTTAGGTTTGCTAAACAGCGTTGCCAACTGGTATATTTCCATACATTATTTCGCAAATCTGGTATTTTCAGACGATATCTGGTATGAAAATTTTGGATCTTGTATATTTACCTAAATCTGGTATTTTTTGTTTTTTTTTTCTGACTTACTGCATCAGGTTCCACCTCTGAAGTTTGAACTGCCCCCACCGTAGGCGTGGACTATATATACCTTCAGAGCGGCGCGACTAGAGCTTTCCCGCCATTTCTGGAACCGTGAGATTACCGCTGTATGAAATAACCCCTATCTAATTGTTAACATTTAACAAAAGTGCTTAGTGCAGCAAGAGCACGAGAGTGACGATTCTTGATTGATCACTTATTAGTGATGATATGGCCTTCGACGATTGAGGTTGTCGAGCCGATCTTCCCGACGCAATCTCCATCGTTTTTTGTTTAGTTGTTTTGAATTATGGAGTGCAATTTATTGGAGTGTCAATAGAATTCTTGGGTGCCATTCAATATTTCACTGATCCCGAAAGTCATTGTCCATTCATGGAACTGGCCGACTGCTGCATCAATTGTATACTTTTTCCAGTCTTCAATGCATTCGTGGAGCGAGTGTTTCCACAAGTCCTCTATGTGAAAAGCAAGCAACGAAACAGAATTTCAATTAAGGTAGAGGAAGAGTCCTTTATTGGGACCAAAATTTGTCTGCTCAGCTGCAACAAGTGTTGCTGCAATTTTGTGATCACACCCGAAATGTTAGATAAATGAGATACAAGCATGTACGAAAATAAGGAAGAGGAAGATGACCTGTTTCTGTGGCTTGCTCATCTTGAGAGAAGAGGAAGAAGTGTTACACTGTGATAAAAAATTACAAATTGTCAATGTAATCAACACATCAAAAGAAAAGTGTCAGACTCAGAGAGAGTCAGGGTGTTCCTTAGTATTTGTTTGGGACATAGCAGTCCCAGGCCACGATGGATCGCCGCCTCTGATTATCGTTCATCCGCCCTCATTTGGGCCACCTGATGCACGATGCTGTTGCTTGCTTCTCGCCGCTGGTAGTGTTGCAGGGGAGGTCGATCTGGGATCGTGCTCAGGAATACGTCTAGTTGTCTCTTGAAGGTCTCCAGGGTGAACTCCCCCTCTCTTAGATCCCTTGGTAGGGCGTTGAACAGCCTTGAGCCGTGACAGAGGACGGACGTGACGTGTCATACCGGTCCTAATATGACTTTTTTTCTATTACCGGTTGGTGGCAGTACACGCATCTTGTACAAGTGTTTCAGTGAAAAGTCTGAAATTTTGTGTGAAGTTATCGGGCCTGTCAGCTGCTGCATCAGCTGAGGCACCGCATTTGAGCCTATAGTGATCGTTCTTTAACCGATTGCGTTGTTTAACTGTTGATTCTATTACCACGAATTTAAAAAGGCACTTGTAGACGTTTTAAGTTCAATAACTTTACTTACGAAGTAGGTTAATACAATTAATCACAAATCGGTACAACGGAAGTTCATTAGGACTATAGTTTATTGAATAAATAGTTCGGACACTGGACAAGTAAAAGGCTAGCGTATCAGGATGCTATAGTAATCTCTGTATTCGGCGCCAATTGTCTCTTCCAACTGACTCCGGTTATCCTCTCAACAACCAACAGTTTCCGTTTTCTAATTTTACAACACAAAACAAGTCCAGATATTTATGTATACTGAAGCATGTGGAAAATGCTTTTTCCAACAAAGTCAGTAATGAGAGTGTGAATAGAGAACAAAGTGGATATTAAGGCATGTTACATTGTTACCGAATTTTGCCTTTCCCGTAAAGTGTTTAGATTTCACTGTATCGGCCCAATTTGTGAGTAAATATCACAAATTTTTACCAGTGAATTAGTTCAGTAATCTCGTAAACGAGAGAGTAAAAGAACATATCAGAGAACAGTAAAAAGTACCAGTAAAAATGGCAACATAAACTTGTAAAAGCCATCCATCTGGAGAATGCCTTGAATGCAAAAAAAGTAAATTACGGTAAATTTGCGCTGCGATGTAATTCATGCAGCCTGTTCTGTCACTTTGAATGCTTACTGCCAGTATACCAACTTGCTAGATACGTAAAGACTAGGGTGTCATTCATCTGCAGGAAATGTGTAATGAATGAGAAGTGGTTCATGGAATGTGACGAATTTGTGCAAGATCTTGCCGAGAGTGAAGAAATTCAAACTAGGCCTAACGCGACCGCTTCCCTCGGCCGAAGCGCCCAGGCGTTGCCGCCCTCTACTCCCTCTACCCCCGCCTGCCCCAACGCTGTCCGAAATCATACCCCGCCTCCCTTACCCTTTACTCGCACCCCACCCCTTGACCGCAGCAGCCCAGAGAAGGATGGGGAAGGGATAACCCTTCGTCTCCCCCACACCACACTGAAACACACTCCCGCAAGCCATTTAAATTTAAATGCCTCGGCTGCTTCTCCGCCTGGTCACAAACACATCTGCTGGAGGTATCTTCAGGGAAATTGTGATCAGGAGAATAAAGGACTGAGCTGCATGTATCCTCACCCTAAGATTTGTCACAAATTTTCAACATTTGAAAGCAAAAACCAACGTGGATGCAAAAATGGGAAATACTGCCCATTCTACCATCCGTTATTGTGCTGGAATACTATAAAAAATATAGCTTGCAAACGAGATAATTGTCGCTTTCGTTTCATCACCTTAGACTCAGCTAGCCCGCAGGCGGGAAGAGATACCAAAGGGAGATTAGATTTTGATACTTCATCCTCGGAACACCAGATAGACTCTACTGCCAAACTCAAAATTTCAGAAAAAAATTGCATTTGTTAAAAAAAACTATCGTAAAAAAAAAAGGCGAATCTATCGTAATCAGAGATACAACAGGGCAGTCCCAACAATTACCACACCGGACACCACATCCTACCGGAGTGGAGAACAACACAGGGAACTCTATATAAGGCGCAACAATTTTTTAGACTTGCAGAGGAAAGTTGATCAGATTCAGCAACAAATGCAACAACTGTTTAAACTCCACGAACAACAGCAGAAATCACAGCAACAAATGCAAGAGCTGCTGAGCCAGATACCCCTGGCAGTGCAGTGCTACAGCAACTAAGAACACAAGGAAAGGACGAGTCTAGCATCATGATAGCTAACACTGAGGGGCCTTCCCAAGAAGAAATCGCCACAAGATCGGCGTATTTAAAGAAATTGCTGAGACAGAAGGCACAATCATGCTTGCCTTAACCGAGTCACATCTACGAGCGGATATCAAAGATGGAGAAATTGAAATGAAAGGCTTTCAACATTACCGATCAGACCGAAAAGAAGGGAGGGGAAAAAGGAGGCGTTATAGTCTACCTCAGAAACTCAATCGCGGCAAAAACAGTTCCCTTGCATTTAGGCTCCAATGGATATGTGGAACATGTTATACTATACATCTCTCATCTCCAACTGTGCATAGCTATCGTATGCCGACCGCCTGACTGCCCGCCGGAAAAATTCAACGAAACTCTTGAGAGAATAGAAACAGAAGTGGCCAACTTGGGTGAACCTTCCCCAAAGATTGTGGTTGCAGGAGATTTTAACCTACCACGCATACGATGGCCACACTTGGACTGTGTAGTACGGCGCATAGATCAGGGCAGAGATTAACGAAACTTCGCTAAGTATACGTAACTTTTCGTACTTACGTTCAAAAAGTTACGTATTGCCTAAGTCAGTCAAAATTTGGCATTAACAAAACTGTCTTACGCTAGACTTATCTGAAAAGGTATTATCGAAACCATCCAAGTAACTGACCAATCAGAGGCTTCGAATTTGCCATTCCTAGCTCCTATCGACTCAGTACGCTGTGCGCGTGGATGAAAGGAGGTTGTATTGTGTCAGCGTCATCTGCGTTGACTGACTAGGGAGCATATGAAGAAATGAGTGAGACATTGTCTAATTAGCAATGACAACGCCTTGGTTGTAATTTTTTGCAATCAAGGCAAAAAATGACATTTTTCCCATTCAAAATTTGAGGACTTTTTAGAGATCTACCTAGAATTTAGAACATTTTGTGAGTTGGAGTTCAACTATCAGCGGAGAAAGAAAGGAATTTGTGTACGTAGCTAGAAAAATGGTTGGGTTGTCAAACTCCACTTGGTTTTGAATAAAAAAGTCATGAAGATATTATTTTAGAGAATGATCATAAAACTCTTAGCTACGAATATCAAGATTTGCTTGCAAATTATAGCACAAAAGGAAAAGAAATTAGCTGGCATAACTTAATTGAAATTTTTTTCTCAAAAAGCACCGTTTAGCACGATCACATATTATGCCTATGTTGAATTATTGACAAAATTCTATCACAATTCACCGTGTTGCAAGTAAATCAATAGTTTTATATTGCTTCGGCACACTCAAAACGTCTACGTAACTCCACTTACGACACCTCCGAGCAGGCGTAGAGCTACGTACGGCTTCTTGTACGTAGCTTCCCGCGCAAATGTTTTGATAATACCACCGCTAGAGTTACTTCTTCATATCAGCCCTTACGCCATACGTAAGTCGCTACGTGTACTTAGCGATGTTTTGATAATCCGGCCCCAGGACGGAACCCAGGCAACACAACTACGTCGATTAGCTAGGGCGCACTTGCTAAGTCAACAGGTGCTGGTACCAACAGAGAACACAATATCCTGGACCTATTCTTCACCAGAAATGAAGAATTGGTTGCTGATATTTGGGTTGAGGAGACCTCTCTGTCAGACCATCGACTAGTAGTGGTCGGAACAACAATTGGGATTAGAAACCAGCCCAGACATACATCTCGGGAGGGCCTGCATGGGCTAAATTTTCATCATTGAAGAACAGACTGGGAGGCCATTGAAAACGAACTCCTCGACGTCGACTGGAGATCAGAGTTCCTGGAGTTAAATGCCGAAGCAATGTACAACAAACAGTGCGAAGTATTACTGCAGGTATGCACGCAACACACGCCGGGAAGAACGACCCCCAAACGGCACATAATTCCAAGGGACAGACGGATCCTCATGAAAAAACGAGCGAGCTTGAACAACCAGATAACGGCCACCTCTGGGGATATGGAGAGGCAGGAACATCTAAAGGAGAAAATAGAGGACACTGAACGACAGTTGCAAGACTCACAAGAGGCCGAACAAGTTGCGGTGGCTGCCATTCGGGAGAATCCCAAATATTTCTACAAGTATGCCCAGTCAAAGGCCAAAATCAGAGCATCAGTGGGGCCATTGAAAAATAATGATGTCCTTATTGGAGGCGACCAGGGCATGTGCGAACTGCTAGGAGCTCAGTTTGAAAAAGTATTCAGCAAATCCCGGTACTCAAGACAGGAGAACGAAATTGGAGTCATTCAAGACTTAGGCCAGATGGAGTCCCTGCTGTGTTACTGAATAAATGTGTCGGTGCACTGAAGGTCCCTCTGACTTTACTCTGGAAAACATCATTGCGAAAAGGAAACGTTCCTATTTACCTAAAATTAGGGCTAATAATCCCTATCTACAAAGGAGGTGCGAGAGATAAACCCCAGAACTACAGGCCGGTTACATCAACATCGCACGTAATCAAAGTATTTGAGAAGGTCGTTGCCAGGTTGGTGCAGTACATGGAGGAGGCTGACCTTTTCAACAGAATGCAACATGGTTTTAGACGAAATCGCTCTTGTTCGTCTCAGTTACTGGACATCACTACCAAATCTTGGTCATGCTGGAGGAGGGGGCCGGGGTGGACGTGGTGTATTTGGACTTCGCGAAGGCGTTTGACAAAGTTGGCCATGAAGTGCTCTTCAGAAAATTAAGACTACTGGGGGTCGGTGGTGAATTGCTGGCATGGATCCACAGCTTTCTAACACAAGCTCCCAAAAATACAAGCTGTAGTTGTTGGAGACTCCAGATCGAGCGTGGCAAGGGTGAAGAGTGGAGTACCACAGGGAACGGTACTCGGCCCAATCCTTTTCCTCATCCAATCGCCGACACAGATGTGGCAGTGAACCACGCCACTGCATCGTCATTCGCGGACGACACTAGGATATTAATGACCATCAATGACAGTGAAAGGTTGCAAAAAGACCTCTCTGCAATAAATAACTGGCCCTAGTGAACAACATGCAGTTCAACAGGACCAAGTTTGAGGTACAGAGGAACCGGAAGAGCTGGAATGGAGCACCGCTACCTGGCACCTGACAACTCGGAAATCGAAGAGAAGCCCTTTGTTCGCGATCTAGGAGTGTTGTTGAACAATCAGGTCAATTTTGAACGATGTTAATGACTCGTACGTACGCCGTGCTTTTCTATGCACTTTATAGGCGTATCTAATTAGTTATTAATTACCTGAGGCAGGTTCGGGTGCCGTGATCGAATGAGGATAAATGAGGCGCGAGTTAAGTACAGATTAGATACTTATACTTAGTGAGAATATATCGGCTTACAGTTTAGGATAATCAGTTAATAAGTTGGAGCTTTAACACAGATGTCTTCGGCGTCCAGTTGGAGTATAGATAAGTCTAGAGTGTATCTTCTACTCTGACATTAATTTAGGCTTACTGTCCTGCTTGACATGGACAGGAGCAATGGGGTATACCGTAGCGGTACTCGCCCAAGACTGACTTACCTGGTTTGGGCAGAGCTCATATAGCTACGCTAATTGACGTCACCAAGGGCGTGACTTGATAAACAGGAAAGGCTAATACAAGGAAATGCTCATGAAAATATCGCATGTGAAGGATCTTATCTTTCAACAAGGAAGACATCAATCAGGAAATATCAAGGGACGAATGGTATGAACATTGTCATCTTACAATTTTGGTGATCACATAGCAGCACCACAAGAGGTAGGCGACAGATGGGGTGTATCTGGCGGACGTTCAGAACGAGAAGCGGAACCGATCATCACACTCATCAGAACCATTGTAATACCTATCCTTGAATACTGCTGCCAGCTCTGGACTCCGTTCACACTAGGCGCAATACGGCAACTGGTAGAAATCCAACGAACCTTCACTTCCAGGATCAGAGGGATGGAGGAGTTTAACTACATGGGAGAGGTTACAGCGACTGGGTCTGTACTCACTGCAGAGGAGGCGAGAGAGGTGTGTCATTCTGTGCACATGGAAAATGATAACCGGAATGGCACCAAACTTCGAAAGCGAGACCTTCAAGATTGAGATACACCATAGCGAAAGGAGACTGTGCAGGGTCCCCCAACTACGCAACAAATCGGCATTCAGACTTCAATCCCTGCGGGAAGGATCCCTTTCCGTGGCCGGGCCGAGGTTTTTTAACGTCCTATCAAAGGATCTAAGAGAAGGGGAGTTCACCCTGGAGACCTTCAAGAGACAACTTGATGTGTCCCTGGGCACACTCCCTGATCGACCGCCCCTGCACCACTACCAGCGGCGGCCGGCGAGAAGCAAGCAACAGCATCGTGCATCAGCGGGCCCAAATGAGGGCGGATGAGCGATAATCAGAGGCGGCGTTCCATCGTGGCCTGGGACTGCTACGTCCCAAACAAATACTAAGGAAATGTTTCAACAGAGGTAAATTTGTGTTCAATTGGTTAATTATTCGTCAAGCCAGATAAATGCACTGTGAAAAATATGAAAAAAAATACTTTTATTTTCTGACCAACGTTTCTGATTAATAGTCCCATCAAAATTAGGGGCATTAGTCTGTTATTGACCAATAGAATTTCTGGTATTTTGAGCTAGGTAATCTGTTATTCTCGTCGTGAAAAAAGTTGGCAACACTGTTTCTAAATGATTGTGAATGTTGGAATACTCTAATGCATATCAACGAACTTGATGTTTCGACCTAGATGCTGTAAAAAAACATTAATAATGTTGAGAAATAATTCTAATTCCAATTTATAAATTAATATACTCTTCCGGATGAATAACATTTTACGAGAAATGCACGGATGGGTGTCAAAAGAAGACGCATAATCTTTTGTTAAAAACGTAATATCATAGTGTGTCATTGAGGTAAATCCTCGAGTCCACGTAGGACAGGCCTATACATGTACCTTCCTTTAAATCCGAAGGCGCTGCATAAAAATGCCGTACAGCCACGGGACTCCTAATGCACGATGAAGAGGCATGCATGGCACCACTAGCCAATCAATTGTCTATTTCGACAATTGCCTTGTACAGCAGCAATGTTGCCAACTTTTTACTCGTCGAGAATACCAGATTGCTAAGCTCAAAATGCCAGAAATATACCAGAAATTTTATTTTTCGAAAAAAAAATTCAATACCGTCCAATTTGATAAAACTCTCCGTCAGAAACGTTGGTTAGAAAAAAGAAGTCATTTTTATCGTTTTTACAGTGAATATTTCCGGCTTGACGAATTTTGCGGAATGGGAGACTGGGTCTCCCATTCCGCTTGGTATTTGCGTGATGCGTCGTAAGATTTTTTGAGAGTCATGGCAGGTTGGATCAGTTAGGACAGTGGTTCCCAAACTTTTTCAGGCTGGCGCCCCCTTTGGCTCTCTAGTGAATTTCTAGCGCCCCCCACAGACATATGCCTCTTTCTTGAAATTTAGTACGCTGCAATTTTAAAAGAGAAAGGTTACAAATTTATATTTCACAAATAGAACCCCATTTAGTGAACCAATATGTTTTTCAGCTGTCTTAACTGTTTCAGCACTAGAAACCTAGGACGTCTCGGGCGAATTTACGGCCGGACTCGTGGCCGGTCTCACGACCAATCTCCAAATTCAATTATCAAGTAATATCTCCCAAACTAATGAACGCAGCTCTATGAAACTCGGAACATGTATTCATCAGAACCTAACGGTGATGCTTAGCTCGTATTTATTTTTTTTAATTTCACCTTCATTCGTGAGTTACGCGTATATTGCGAAACAGGCCGAAATTCGCAGTGCTCAAAGAATTTCTTCCAAACTATTGAACAGATTTGAATGAAATTTTGAATATAGATTCCTAACTACCAAACGGTGATTTTTTTAGCTAATAAAAATTTTTTTCGATTTTACCTTCGTTTGCGAGTTTTTTTTTCATTTCACCGTCATTCTTGATTACACACTTCCATATATTCGGCCCGTATCGCCGGGCAATTTGTCACTTTAATTCGCGGCGATCAAGAAATTACTTCTAAACTACAGAACAGATTTCAACGAAACTTTGTATATAATTACCTAACCTCTCAACGGTGATGTTTAGCTCCTGAAATTTTTTTTTATTTTGCTTTCGTTCGCGAGTTACACAGATATAGGAGGAACGACCGACTTTTCTACCGGCCGATTTAACCAAGAGCCGTATACGTATAGCCGTATAGTTCTCAAACGAAGGCAAAACGAAAAAAATTTAACGAGCTAAACATCACCGTTGCTGAGGTTAGGTATTTAAATGCTAAGTTTCGTTCATATCTGTTCAGCAGTTTGGAAAAAATTTCTTGATTACTGCGAATTTAAACACGTATTGCTGTTGAAATCACGAATGGAGGTAAAATGAAAAAAAAAATCGCGAACAAAGGCACAATCGAAAAAATTTTGACGAGCCAAACATTACCGTTCGGTAGTTAGGACTGCAAATTCAAAATTTCGTTCGAATCTGTTCAGTAGTTTGGAAGAAATTATTTGATCACTGAATTTCGGCCCGTATTGCCATATAACTATGGCACAAACAAACGATGGCAAAATTCAAACAATTTTCACGAGCTAAACATTATCGTTAGGTCCTAATGAATACATGTACTAAGTTTCATCGAGTTAAGTTCATTAGTTTGAGAGATATTCCTTGATCATTGAATTTGGAAATTGGCCGTGAGACCGGCCGCGGGGCCGGCCGTTAATTTGTCCGAGAAGTAAACTCAGGAGAGGTTAAAAAAACAGATCTGGGTGACAAAATCATCGCTGGGAGTCATGTGCTGCACGTGTTGTGTACAAATCGTCAAACAAACGTTCGAATTTCTGACATCGACTTCGGACTATCGCCCCCCTACCGCCCTCTTCTTCCTTACCTCCCCCCCAAAATCTTTCCACTACCCCTAGGGGGGCGCTATCGCCCACTTTGGGAACCACTGAGTTAGGAGAAGGACCCTAAGAAACAGAAAACGGGAATAAGAATATTTGTTTTCACGGCTTATGTTTGGAATTAAATTCAAGTCTTCCGAATAATTTTCTCCAGACTTGTCCTTGCGACGTTTGTTGTTACTGTTACGTTGCAAGATAAGTTATTCTAAATATTACTTACGGAAGTCTTTCACGTCTAAGTTTCATATGCATTGCATTTTTATTACAATCTACAGAAGGAAGTGGAGCCACGACTCAATTAGATTAGTGTGTATTAGTAGGGATAAAATTTCACAAGTGTGTGGTAATAGGCAACTCACCATCTGCTTTCAAAACAACCAAACAGAAACGCCGAAGCTTGCGTCGCATAGCTTGGTTCGACAACCTTATTCGTCAAAGGCCATATAATCCCTGATCAGTGAGCAATCATGAAACATCACTCTCGTGCACCTGCTGCAATAAGCACTTTCGTTACATCTTAAATGTTAACATTTACATTGGAATTACTTTATTAATCGGTAATCTCGCGGTTTTAAAAAAAGCGGGAAAGCTCTAGTCACGCCGTTCGAAAAGTAATCTATATAATCCACCCGCGCTGGGGTAAATTTGAACGTTAGATGTTGAAGTTGATGCAGTTAGTTTGCAATTAGTCAGATAATACCAGAAATATACAAGATTTAGGTAATAATACCGGATCAAATATATATCAATATCAGACAGTCTAATAAACAGATTTGTTAACAGCTGAAATAATACCAGTTGGCAACGCTGTTAAAAGTAGCTGTCACCTTGACGGGGCCCGGAGCCGGCTAGAAGAACGGCAATGCCTTGACCAGGAAGGAGTAAGGCATGATTGAACTAATACACATGTATATATAGTTTAACGATGTGGGAAGGAAGGTACTTATCATTACAATCCGTGGGGAAATGGCAGAAGAAAAATTCCTAACGTCCGTAATACAAACGTGGGAAAAAGAGAGGTTGGACAACATTACTTCCAAGAAAAGTGCCGTATTCTCTGAGGATGAGACGACCTCCTCAGAAAACTTGAAGAGCACATCAACATCATGGCTGCGATGAAATTTTCTAGTTTTGTCTACCAACCCGAGCTTCTAAAAGACATCGCCGAGTGTACAAATGCAGCTCTTTCTAGTGTAATCCACTCAGAGTAAGTGTAAACACCACTTTCAATGTAATCCACCACTAATTCACAATGCCTATTGCCTTCATACACTTGCGGAGTCAACTTCTGCGGTCGAGTATTGTATCGCTGTAATTCTGAAAATAGTTAATTGTTAAGATCATGAGCTGGAACCAAACTTCATACACGAACGCAAAGAAGTCTTATGCAAGAAGCTTCGCTCTACGATATTTTTTCGGCGCCATAACTGGTAGATTCTTGGATACACGAAAGCCCGGCGAATTGAGTTCAGTGTTATAAGAACTCCCGAGAACATACGAGACATCAAGCAAGATTATCCAAACGACAGCATTGACCAGCTAATAGAAACTGAAAACCGGACATCAGAAATGAAGAGGTGGGGGGAGAGGCTTTCCTCTCAAATAAGACAGACAAGAACAAACGCCTCTTTGTTGATATTTAGTATGCTGCAATTTTAAAAGAGAAAGGTTAAACGCAAATGTGTATTCCACAAATAGAACCCATTCAGTAAAATAACATTTTTTTAGTTTCGACTGTTTCAGCACTAGAAATTGAAGACTGCTCGGACAAATTTACGGCCGGAGACGGTCGCACGGCCCATGGCACGGCCAACCTCCAAATTCAGTACACCAAGGAATATCTCCCAAACTAATGAACGCAGCTCGATAAAACTTGGAACACGTATTCAGTAGGATCTAACGGTGAGGTTTAGCTCGTGAAAAATTAGTAAATTTCACCTTCATTCGGAAGTTATATGGCGATACGGGCCGAAATTCGCAGTGATCAAAGAAATTTTTCCAAATTACGGAACAGATGAAATTTTGAATATAAATCCCTAACTACCAAACGGCGATTATAGCTCGTGAAAATTTATTCGAGTCCGAGTCATGTTCCACATGTGTTGTGTACAAATCGTCAAACAAACGTACAACCTTCGACTTCGCAGAGTGCCGCCCTCCAACTGCTCCATTCTTCCTCACGGCCCCCGGGGTTGGGCGATATCGCCCACTTTGGGAACCACTGGTCTAGACGAATGCCGTTACTGTGGAAACATCTCAGTTCGACTAATGGAATTCAAGAATCAAGCCGCTAGGTAGACGAGGTGCTTCCGGGATGGCTGCAGGTAGGACTGAAGGAGACTAATTGTAGTAGTGATTGAAGCACCCACCAAATCGACACTTCTCCGGGCCCCCCTGCGAACTCAAACGCAAAACCTAACTACACGCTCAACTTAACCACTCATAAGTCCTTCAATACTGAACGGATTTGCTGGAATTATGAAATACATGTAGATATTATCAATACACTGCGGTAAGAATTATTGCAGATTTTTACATCAATAAGTTTCCAATTGTAACGAATAAACACATGTACAGAGCAACCTAACCACTCATAACTCCTTCAATGCTGAACGGAGTTGCTTAAATTTTTTAATGTGAGTAGATATTGTCAACACGCTGCGGTAGGAATCATTCCAGATTTTTAAATTAATTTGTTTTTGATTAAGACGGGAAAACGCAGTGTTTATAACGTACCCAATGTGCGAACACCATGCGTTGCTTCGAAATTATTGCGTCCATGTTCAATTTTTCTCACCTTAATTGAAATTAATTATAGATATTTAATTTTGCCTATACCTGAACTAGCGCATTTACAGCAAATACTTATGTTCCAAATAGCAAGCAGATCCGTCAAGTATTAAATGAGATATGACTGGGTTGGTTGCTTTAAAAATGCGTGTTTAGGTTCTAACTAAAGACAAACTAATGAATATTTCTGTAATAATTCGTACCACAGCGTATTAATAATATCTACATATATTCCAAAATTCAAGCGAATCCTTTGAGTAGTGAAGAGTTTCGAGTAGTTGGGTTGCTTAAAAATTTGATCATTCATTTTAATTGAAATCATTTTGATGTAAAAATATGTAATAATTCTTACCACAGTGTATTGATAATAACTACTCACATTCTAAAATTCAAGCAAATCCGTTCTGTATTGAAGAACTTGTGAGTGGTTAGGTTGACCGTGTAGTTGGGTTTTGCGTTTGAGTACGCAGGAGGGTCTGGACTCAGGAGAAGTGTCCAGTGAGCAGCCGTTCAAGTAGTTAAGTTTCTAGGTGCGTTGTGATCCGGTTGATTGGTTCATTAGCTGTGGATTTTTGCGCTGAAATAGCATTCTTTCTATTATTTGTTGAAGTCTGTTGATGAAGTAATACTTTTGTATTCTGTACAAGTTCTTCGCAAGCACCACGCAACCGTTCGTTGACTTCCAGGGCTATTTTGCAGGTAACCTACTAATTCATTAATAGCTTTATTTGATGAATTGAGCTGAACAAAAGTTTTCCTATTTTTTCGTATCTCTGAACAGTTGTAAGAATGTTGGAATGACACAAGTAATTGAAATTAGAGATTTTTAAAATTGACTTTCAACATAATTAAGGTGCGTTCATCGAAAGCGTTAATTGAACTTTAATGGTTTCTTATATTCAGCTTGGTTCAAAGTGAAACATGGCTTGAATTCCGAAGCTCGCCTCGAAGCGTCCCAAATATACATTTGATTCTTACTTGCATTGTATATGATTATAGAAACGAATATGTGTGATTTGAGTGTTAATGAGAATCGACCACTTAGGGGTTTATAAGCTAAATTAACTGACAACCTTCTCTGTACCCACTTTAATTCCTAACGCGTTAAACAATCCAGAGTGAAGACGTCGACCACGACAAAATCAGGGGAGGTGTGGCGAACATCCAGCGACAAGTGGCCCAACTAAGTATTGACTTCGTCGTCAGTGGATGGTGCAAATTGTCAGTGATCATAAGCGGAGGATTCATATCTCTTATCTAAGGCCGAAGAAAATGCCCGCTACACTTGCGCTCGTCGAAATTCCCGAGAACTTTGTTCCCGATCCCGTGGCTACCCCGAGTGCGTCAGTTCGGCAAGTACGAATGCCGACGTACATGACAGTTAACTCAGAGTCAGGAGAAGGCACCAGCGAATCTAACTCCTATATTCAGACGAGCTCCAGACGTAGGAGTACTTCGGCTGGTACAACTTCCAGGAGCCTCCCAGAGGAAACATCTGCAACAAGTGCGACGAACGCTTTCACTTCGGTGTTCACCGCCCAACGCCCGAAGAAGAGGAAGCAAATTCAGGCCAATTCAGGCAGGCTGTCTAGGGGTCGAAGTGGAGAATTCGGGAGAAGAGTGCACTAATATGTCCTTGAACTTCAAGTAATAAATATGATTGAGATATAATTGGAAGACTTCAGAGGCCGTTTATGAATAGGCATTTAGTTTGCGCGCTAATTCTAACCTCTAACTTTTGACGATTAAATTTCGGCAGGAAATGTAAATAGACACTATCCTATAACTGCAAATGTTTGATTCCAGCCATGACATTCATTTGAGCAAAGTAAAAAGCTATTAAAAAGTAAGTTAGCGTTCGGCAATTTTCAATAAACTGAATAAACCTAAATACAAATTTGTCTACTTATTGTTTTGCCTTGATCATTTCTATAATCATTATAACGCGCACTATAAATAGACATCACCGTTCATTCTGACGAATAAATAAAACTGAGAGGACCAAATTTTAATATTACTCCCATACGTTACAATAGGCCTAATTTGCGAATTTGACCTAGAATTAACTTCGGAAGATTAAAAGGTAGGCCCTAAAGTGATGACAAGATGAATAGACTAGACTAAGTATTCAATGTTCTAAATCCTATATACAAGTTTGAATCTTATTACAAATCGAAATGATAACCTGCCCTCGCAGGATACCTTACGCAGTAATTCATAAATTTTAGATCACCATGTCATACCCTGAAAGTTTGCGTATAGCTACTTTAATGCACGAGAGAGGTACGAGCCGCATTCAGTTGTCATTAAAGAAGAATTAAAAGTTTCGGAACAATAGCTATAGATCTCGCGGAACTTAGTAATTTGAAAGTGATCTTTTTCGAATTACTTCCTGGAAGCCCAAATTCAACAGGCTAATTAAATCTCTTGCGTTGTGTCAGGCTGGCGGCCTTGATGGTTTAGGCGCAGAGCTGGTCACCTCAGTTCGTTGTACCGCTACGTGTGAAGGGTTGATGCGAGTGATGGGTCCATGTATGTATACTTTACTAGTAAATCATCATGGGACGTCATGATAATTGCTCTGACAGTAGGTTACATTTGAACAAGTATCGTCTTATTTCATTGGTTCGAAAGTAGCTTCAGTGTGCCTCCTTCGCCTTTCTTGTAAAATGTAAATCGTTTCCATGGAGGTTGGATGTGTTGGGATTACATGTTTTCCAATGCTACAGTTGTTCGACACTCCGGTAATGGGTGCAGGACTGTCGGAGGCACCAAGCGATAGTCACGGTATGGCACAGGGCGGCGGGCGCTCTCAATCAATCAAGTAGCTGTGGTTTAACGTACTAATCTGATCAATGCCAATGAAGTTTTGATGCGGACTGTCAGGTTCTCTGAAATTATTAGTTCCAATCCTGTACTCAATCTTTTAATGCTTTCAGTGTGTTGTCACTCACATTTAGCCATATATGGCACCAAATATGGCGAACGCTAGCTTTGACGAGAGAGTGATCGTGGCAGGAGTCATCCTGCCTCGCCGGAGCTGCATCACCACCGTCTCGTAGCATTGCTTCCTCGCACCTTCACGTTTCATATTTGATCAATCAACCCAGAAAGAACTTATGCAGAATACCAAAATCTTGCGGAAAACCTGTTTATTTTTATCACATCAATTGGTCTCCTTCGAACAGCCATCTGGATGCAGCTCGTCCACACAGCTGCTTGATGCTTATACAGTTGAATATGCTCTGTGGTGAGCGAACCACGTATCCGGACTTTACAAACCTTTTTTTTAGAAATTCTTAAACTTATTGACCCTACTATTGTACCTAACCGTAGAACATGGCGGTAAATCTTTGACGATTGATATGAGGTGCTATTTCTTGGCAAACCGGGCGGACCAGTGATTTCTCTGTATGGAAGAATTCACAGCCTTGACTACTTATTAGAAAAGAGCAGGAGGGAGTTTCAACAGAATGGGTTTATTCATTTTTTTTTCTTCCAAGTCGTTAGGGAATTTCTAAACATTTTAGGGTCAGTTCAAAGAATTCAAAACTGCGAGAGCCGTTGAAGGGATGTAAAGTTTCTGGTTAGGATGAGAACTAGGCTCTAGCAAGCTTTGAAAATTACGATCGAGACTGGGAACTAGAACGGATGAGTGTCAGCGTACGCTAATGACTTTTCCGCGGTCGCGAATTAGCGGCTATTGCTATTGCTCACATTGGAACTCCCTTCAACTCTCAATAGTTCCGCCACAGAACACTAATTTTTCATGGGATAAAGCAATGAGCTCCTCAGGATCGCCACCATCATATATCAACTTTGAAAACGACGATAGTTATTACACAATCTGGCCTGGAGACCGCAAAATTGTCTCAAATAAGCTGCCGCTCACTGTCTACGTCGCGTCGTCGACTCCCCTGATGCTGAATTTCAAGAAAGTTCGATTGAGGTAGAAATGAACCATGCTCAGCAAAACTAAAATGTTAACCGCCAGCGTATTGATGAAAACATTAATGGAATCCCTTCGTTTCTAGTCCAACTGATCCCCACGAGTCTGAAGACTCGTTCGAAAATTCCTATTTAAAGACTGTACGGACTTGTTGCGCCCGCTCCATCTCCAGTAGGTGTTGAAGACGACTCCGATTTTCAATATGTCTTACCAACGTTCGAAGAATTACAGCAAGCCTATGAAAATTCTAGGGCTATCATTGAACCTACGGATGAAGAGGTACATATAAATCACACGAAGAAACCTTGGCGGCACGCAGGCGTGCACAAAACATTTCCCTACAACCAAACTACCAGTTTCGTCCTTATTCGGAGGCAAATCTCAAAAGAGGGTTCAGTTACGACAACAAGCCAACGCAGAAGTACCATGCAGTCGATTTCTAGGTGACCTTCCTCGCGAAGCAGGACTGAGAAAAATCATTGCCAGTGGCCGTATTCAGTTAGCTTCGGTGTCGTTCTCGACCAAGCTTCCGCTTGAGGCTTAATTGATTCACACCGTCCTGCCGTGCATGTGCCAGACACATGCACTGTCCGTATCCTGCAGTTGCCGTCACAGCCCACAAGTTTTTAGTCCGGTCACTGGACTTTCCCCATTGCAGTTCTTTTCGTATAATCGGCGGAGATGAATGACTTTTCCGGTCGCGAATTAGCGGCTATTGCGATTGCTCCTAACGAAGAAAAATAATGAAATCAAATAGACAAATTATGGGTGCATCCCATCTTTGAAGATGGGCAATAGGATGGCGATACCGCAATGTGACATCTCATCGATGACGAAACTGAACATTTCATTTTTGGATGAATATGCTTTTTTGGATCCAAAAAATGAGCATGCACTGAAAAAAAACGCGACACGGAAGCTATCACTTCAAGAGAAAGGTTGCCACGTGCCATGCCATGTAACTTCCCGTTCTAATTATACTTTGCATTGATCATGGCTGGACCGTACTCCCAATAGTTCCACCACTGAAGACAGAACACTATTGTTTAATGGGATGAAGCAACGAGGTCTTCAAGATCTCCACCATCATATATCAACTTTAAAAACAACAATATTTATTCCACGATCTGGCCTAGAGACCGCCGACGCTGATGGGGAAAATCACTTCTCGGGACTGATGCTCCAAACACCCCGGCCAATGAACACTGCTTATTCTACGCTGTTGGTGGCAGCTACAACATGCAGCTTCCAGGCGGAGCTCTGCTAGTGCTTAGTGCAGAGTTCATTGTCGGCAGAGTCATGCAGAAATTTCAGGAGTACTACCAAGATTATTGCGTTTTCACGACATACGAAATTCAAGAGGACTTTAAAAATTCGGTAAATGAGTACTTAGACGGCATGATTTTTAATAGCCAAATCGGAGACATCACTCCACTGGCCATCGCAAATGCTTCGAAGCTGCGAATAATTTATACCGAAATTACCGCACTTACAGTGAGGATAGACCCCGGCCTGGCAAAGGTCCGGTGGCCAGCGTCACGGTATACGAACAAAATAAACATTACTTCCAACTATTCAGATTGCACAGGTTCAAAAATTTCTATATAAATGCGCTCAGTGGAAACTTTCGATTATATCTCGCACAGCAAACTATCGCAAAAATGCGCGAAGCCAACCTACAAGTGAAAAGAAGGCACTATATACGAGAAGAGTAAACAGAAGCCAAAGATGAACCGTGAACGGTTGATGAAATGGACGGTAACAGGAGTTCCGAAATTAGAGTTGATGAGCAGATGCCTCAATATTCCACACAATCCTGATCCCTCGATAAGCTACTAAGAACCCTTAATAAATAATACTCTGCATTCAATAGGTGCCTCTAAATGAGAGAGCTCAATTCGAAGCGAAGAAACCAAATGCTTCAGAGAAAAAGTACATTTAGGAAGAAGGAAAACATTTGGAGTGTGCGGCATACTGGTTTGTACTGAATTTGTTACATGGTGTTCAGATATTTACTTGATTAAGTTATCCTAGCTCGTCCTGCTCTTATGCCAAGAGTTTCGGGATAACCAAGATTATTTAGTTTTCACGACATACGACACTCTTAGAAGAATGAGTAGTAAATAAGTACTTGGACGGCAAGATTTTAGATAGCCAAATCGGAGACATCACTCCACTGGCGATCGCAAATGCTTTGAATCTCGAGTAATCATCTACACAGAAATGGCCGCGCCTCCAGTGAGCATGCATCCCAGGCCTGGCAACTGTCCGGTGGCCAGCGTAACTGTCTATAAAAAAATCATTACTTCCAACTGTTCAGATTAATAACTATAAAAATACGCTCAAAGGCTCTGTAGCGGCCCGACCTTCTGCGAATTAGTTGCGCATTTCGTTCTCTGCTAAGAGTTACTCGCACCTGAAAATGTACGCGAGCTTTGATCACCTCGCTCTGCACTGGGCCGTCTCCGTCAGTGGGCGTGGCTGGGTACCGTCTGTAGGTCAGACTGGCTATGCTGTCGATGGAGAGCCTGCCCAGCTATCCGCAACTATCCCTTCTCAAGGTCCTCGTGTTGCCTTATAGTTTCAACGATCATGACTTCCATTATAGGTTCCTTCGTGTGGCTATTCACAGGCGGTGCTGTAGCAAATAAGATGATCATACAGCCTACAAAGACTTGTAACGAAGAAAATTAAACTCTTTATCGAAAGAATGTCACAATGAAATCGTCTATGCTGTCTGGTGCAGATAGGGATGCTGTCTATTGACCCTCCTTGTGGTATTTTTAAAACCATTTTCGGGACCACCGCGTACGCTTGCATCGCTTTAACCCAATAATGGTGGCACAAACTGCGATCACTGCAGCGAGCAGCACTGCCGCCGGCCGGTTGCCATTGTCTCGAAAGCACCAAAAACCGAAGGAAAGTTTGAGCGTGTGGACGCTCTTCAGTATTCCGTCAAAATAGGTCAAACCTGGCAAGAAATGCAAGACTGACGATAAGTTTGAGCGTGTGGACGGGGCTTTAGACTCGCGAGTCTAACTATGGTGTCTAGGCCCTTATAGAAGCGAAAATCTTCATCGTGGAGAGCAACTGTAGAACCGCGTAAGGTCACTGCTCTGAAAAGCAGTACATGTCAATCTGCGAGCTTGCGATGGCCTATCGATTTGCAATACCCTCAACTTGACAGTACATCAGTTGTAACATTATTTAACTCTTGCCACGTGCTAAACTGATATAAGCAATAGGTCAATAGCGAGGCTGAGCAAGAGATATACTCGGGAGATCGTAGAAAAGTTACCTCCCGATAATCACGATTATAGGTCGAATATGGTACTAAGCACCAGAAAGGGAGGCCAACTTAATCGAACAGTACCTAATCCGCCATCGGCTACCGGGTGGTCTTAACTACAAGGATAGAAGTAACGTGCCAACCGGAGGTCCTAGTACACTGACGAAGTGCAGTCACGAAACCTGTGATGTAGCGGTATTGCATTGTGGATGACTAGACCGGTAAGAATAAAGTTACCGTCACCACACTCTTAATCTGCATGTTCACGATCACAGAAGACTGGATTATTGTTACCTAAAATTCTAAGATTTCATTGAGAGTCCGTGAGCTGTATTTTGAAAGAAACGAATTCGGCACCGCTCATGCTCTTTTTTACACCACTTCGCTTTAACTTCACTTCCTGTTGTTTGTTTGTTTGATTGTCTGCTACAAATCTTATAATCGATATATAACACACTTCTACCCGTCCAATCGATCTGAAATTTTGCACACTTGCGTTAAGTCGGAGACAATGCTTGAATCAACTGACCAAATAAATAATTTGAAAAATTAAAAAAATTTAAATCTTAAAAAATTAGAAAATATTTTTTTTATATTTTTAAATAAAAATAAGCAATTCATTGTATATGTGAAACATCGCAGACATTGGCCTCTTTAGAAGTGTTTGTCTTTAAAAAGTAATTTTTTAACGCATATTTATTTGCTCTGACGCTCAGTGCTAAGACTAGATAGAGCATTTTCAACGGCAACTCAAAAAAGATTGTCGTTTCTATTATGAATTTTAAACGGCTTTAGGAAACTATTGTGTCAGGGCAGTTGACCAACAATGTCCACTATGCTCTTTGCCTGCTGCAATAGATTTTGTGTAATAGAATGTTAAATTCGAGGCCAACTGCAGCTGGTTAAGGCATTATGTTTTTCCATGCAGTCACTGTGACGACCAGAACATACAACTTGGCCTACTACAAATAGCGATAACCCGTCCCCCGCGATGGCACAGGCAGCATCCTACACCAGTCTCACCGAGGAGGAGGGAAAGCAGCTCAGGTTGCCGAAAGTTGCAAACCAATAACTCAAATACGGCGAGAAGATGCAGCAGCTTGCTAAAAAGCTAGAGAACGTGGCGAGATGATGCACGACTTGACAAACGCTTGTAATAAATAGATGCTCAATACTCATGTTGGGTTTTCTAAATGATTGTGAATGCATGAATACTCTAATGCATATCAACGAACTTGATGTTTCGACCTAGGTGCTGTAAATAACATTATTAATGTTAAGAAAAAATCTGAATTCAATGTATTAATTAATCAATTTTTCCGGATGAATCAAATTTTACGAGAAATGCACGGATGGGTGTCAAAGGTCAAATCCGGTCTAATGAAACGATATTAGATCTTCTGTGAACAAGGCACGAAAAGGAAAAGAATCGGCGACTGGCCACATCAGGCCTACACTTCAGCGCCGAAATCAATATGTTATGTTAAAGGAAACGCATAATCTTTTGTCAAAAACATAATCTCATGGTGTATCATTGAGGCAAATCCTCAAGCCTATGGAGACAGAATGAGCCTATACCTGTTCCTCCATTTAAATCCAAAGGCGCTGCATAAAAATACCGTGCACCCACGTGGACTCTTCATGCACGACGAAGAGGCATGCATGGCGCTACGAGCCAAGCAGTTGTCAAGTCGACAATTGCCTTGGAAAGCTGCTGTCACCTTTACGGGGCCCGGAGCCAGCTGTAGGAACGGCACTTTCTGGACCAGGATGGGGGAAGGGAGGTATAGATCATCATTACAATCCATGGGGAGATGGCAGAAGAAAAATTTCTAACGTCCGTAATACAAACGTGGGAAAACAAGAGGTTGGACCTTAACGTCCAAGAAAAGTGCCGCATTGTCTGCGGATGGGACGACCTCCTCGGAAACTTGAAGAGCGCAGCAACAACATGACTGCGATTAAACTTTCTAGACTTCTAGTTATGTCTACCAACCCGAGTGCACAAGTGAAGCTCTTTTCAGTGTAATCAACTCATTGTCTTCCACTTGTAAACCACTCTGTTGAGTGCATTGCCTATTGCCTTCATACTCTTGCTGAGTCAACTTCTGCGGTTGAGATTATATCGCCGTAATTCTGAAAATACTTGAAAATTGTAATGATCACGAGCTGGAACTAAACTTTATACACGAACGCAAATAAGTCTATGTAAGAAGCTTCGCTCTATGATATGTTTTCGGCGCCATTGTTATGATCACAATACCGTATAATAATTATTTGTTTATGTGAATCTGTATTTATCTTTGTTATTCTGTAATTTTCTGAGCTCATCTTTTATTTTCTTTATCTTTCTTAACGTATTTTTCTCACTTGTTAGTTAGAATTGGGAACTGAATAAACGGTTCTCTGGAGAACGACGTGTCCGTCATAGGGGGAGAATATTTCGATAGGAGTTAGTTAATTAGTGGAAGCCAATTGTGGAAGTTATATGTATTCACCGGGTAACTAAGTTCATGAGTTCAACGTCAAAAATTATATCTTTTTTTTTATCCTTCAAAGGCAGTGTACTACCAAAACTTTACGATCGTAAGGCTTTTATAAAGTGGTAGCCACGTGTAGACTGCGGCGGCGTGTGCGCCACGATATAAATTGGTGCCGTGATCATTGCCTGAAGTGAAACTGTGAGTTATGACAGTGCCAGTAGACCTTCATTATACAGTTAAAAGCAGTAAAAATTTAACCAGTGTTATTTGGTGATTATTTTCAATATTTTATTTATTTTGTGTTCAATATTTTATTTTCAATTCAATGATTATTCAATGATTTATTTCAATATTTTGTGTCTTCACTTTCATAGTCTTCCAGCGTATATTTTTCCATCAATTCGTTAAATTTCTTCATCATGGCGAAGTCTTTCAACTTACTTCAGACAGCATCTGGAGAAGAAGATTTTATATTAGAGAACTTGGAGCATATTGATAAATTTACGACAGCAGTAAAAACAAGAACAGGCAGTATTTCCACCAAAACTAGAGACGAGCTACTCCGTATTAAAGCAAACTTTGTTATAGCAGTAATGGCATTAGAAGATCAGCAGAGGGAAGTGAAGAGAATCGTGCAGCTAAGGGAGCTATCCCGAAGAAGATATACAAGAAAACAACAGAAAGCTCGCGAAATTCTGACACTGACTCAACCAGCAACCCAACGGACACGCCGAGTGAAAACTGCAAGCAGCGAAGATGACACACCAAGCAAGAAAACTAGCAAACCCCAACCGAAGATGAAGCAACGCAGACGGAAAGACACATTCGCACAGTTGATTGAAGCAGTAAGTAAACTTGATATAAGAAAGACGCCAGCATTCTCTAACTTTGACGAAGATTCAGGCATGAGCTTGAAAGACTATCTTAGAATGGTTAAAACTTATTGTCGGAAGAATTTCAAAAGAATGCCGTTGTTTTGGATAGGAGAGTTGGAAGCCCAATTGCACGGAGAGACGCTACGAGCATTTAAATCAGGGAGGTCTGTCGACGACACCTACGACGGTCTAACCAGGAAATTGGTCAAGTGGTAGGACAACGAGAAGCTGTTAAGAAGAAACAGAACCAGGAGCAACTTAGTCAAAGCTAACTACATGAGTGGTAAAAGTTTTTATTTATTGGCAACCAGATTAGAGAAGTTATTCAGCGTGGCTTTTCCTAAGAGAAATACCCAGATGAGCAAAACACTTCGAGAGAAGTTCATATCTCTGTTACCATCGAATGCTAAAGAAATAGTTAGGAACCAAGTAATGAACAGGAAGATGGAAAATCGCAAAATGAAGTGAGACCACCTGAAGAAATTTGCTAGTTAGTGTGATGTGGAGAGAAATAGAGAAGTGAAAACGACCGATACGTATAACATCATTATAAATGTCGGACTGTCCAACAAGCACAGTAATTCAGTGAGATGGAAAAGAGCAAAGCCTGACAACCAGATGAGAGACCGACGCAACTTTACTAGACCACTTCGGCAACTTATAGATAGGAATACAACATGTTCTTATTGCGGAAGGATTGGTATGTGGAAGCTAACAGCAGAAAAAAGTTGGATTAGTGTTTTTCTTGTGGATCACCCGACCATTTTCTTTACAACTGCCCGAGGAAATTTAGACGTCAACCATAAAACCAGAATTTCAACTCACATTCACAAGCATTCAACTATCAGACAAGAACCAAGTTCAACAGAAATCCCCAACGATACACCAGACAGCAAGTTCTTAGAAGGCCTCAAGTTGCAAGTCAGCCCCAGCCCCAACATTGACTGTCGGGAAACTAGATCGCTACGGCACAAATGGAGGAATGTCTGGGGCAATACGTAGGAAGACCTCCAACCACTAGAGACATCATATGAATCCATGGCGTAATCGCTTTGCGGCGTTGACAAATGAGCTTCAGGATATATTCCAGACGCCCTACGTTCAACATCAACAGTAACACCGACAGCAAACCGTTCATCCTTCGCACCAGCGACAAGTTCATCCTTCGCACCCGCGACTAACTGTTTCCAGCAGCTCATTCCCACCACAGACTTACAGGTTTCGACCCTAACGGTCTTTTTTCCCACCACAGAAACGAACCTATCTAAGATAATGGTGTTCCTGTAAAGAAAATTAAGATAATCTACTGTAACCTCGCAGGTTAGGTTAAGATAGGTCTGGTTTCGCTATCTTTAAGATAATTCGATACTGAAACTTGACCGAACTTGACCTAACCTGCTAAGACTCTCACCAATTAAAGATAATCGAAAATTGTCTTAGACGTATTTTTCCGTTTTCTAAGATAATCATTATCTTAGAAGATAATGCAACCTGTCGGTAAAAATAGGTTCTCTTACCGGTTATACCAGAATACAATAAATCTGGTATTATTCACGTTTATTTAATACCAGATTTGGAAGCAGTACCCTAGTCCAACTACAAGTTCATCCTTCGCACCAGCAACCCGTTCACCTTCCGAACCAGCAACCTGACCAACATCAACCACAGCAATCATCTCGACGGCAATACCTTCGATTTGAAAAGCAGCTAGACATCCTAGGTGATTTAGCAAATGCATCTGGCAGGATTGAGGTGAGCACTTCTCAGGTTGAACTATCAGACAAGGATTTAATCAAAAGTGTTTCAAGTGTTAATTTATTGAATTTGTTGCCGGGAAAATTGATTAAAATCCCGTTTAATGTTAAGGATAGGAAACTGAGTGCATTAATTGATATTGGAGCTAGTGTGAATATTATTAACACGAGCATTTGTGACACGTGTGAAGGAGTTCTTGACGTCAGGATCAAAAATGACATAACTGTGAAACTTTAGGATTAGGAAAATTTATTTCTGAATTTGATGTCCTTCCTTATGTTCTAACATTCGATATTGTTTTAGGTTTGCAATTTCTTAAATGTAGTAGCATAAGTGTTAACATGTCCAAAGGCATTGTTTCTGGAGCGGATAGGAATGCAGGCAGCATTTCTTTTTATATTGATGAAGACGGCAGTATTACTCATGACATGCATGAAGATGTACCAGTTGTGGCTGCTAAAGACACCGAATTGAGATGCTCTAGAGTTAATTTTGTGCCTGTTTCTGTCAATGTTGTTTCATGGTAGCGAACGAGAAAAGTTTGCATATTATTATGAAGAAAAACCCAAGAGTTTTAAATTAGAAAGCACTAGTGGCATAATAGGACTTGAGTCAGAAGGTAATAGAGTAGCTGTACAGTTTATGAAAGGTACGTCGTCCAAGCAAGGGCGAATCAAGAAAGGGGAGAGGTTAGGATTTGTAAGCACGTTAGTGGAAGTAGAGCCAGGAGAAGAACCTCTAGATATGTGGTCAGAAGAAAAGATACACGATAAAATTAAGCTCGAAGATAACATCGATGGGGATCGAAAGTCAGCGCTTTATCGTATGTTGGCCAAAACCCTTTCACCAAATTATATATCGTAAAGGGTTATTACCAAATACCTTTAGATAATAACAGCAGAAAATACACCGCATTTAGCGCGCCACACAGTCAATTTCGGTTCAAAACCTTATCTCTCGGTCTCAAAAATAGCGGTATAGCTTTTCAGAAAAATATGAAGAGAATTTTAGCAGACGTTTGTTTCAATAAAGTGTTAGTTTATATAGATGACATATTAATTCTTAGCAAAACTTTCGAGGAGCATTTGGAGTTAGTAGAGAAGGTTCTTAACACCTTAGGTCAGAATGGTATAAAGGTGAATCTAAATGTGATTTTTTTAGGGGTGAGGTTAGTTTTCTAGGTCACGTTATAGGTGTAGATGGGATTAAGAAGGCACCAGAATACTTTGACAAAATTCATAACTTTACTAGACCGACGAATGTTACAGAATTGAGGAATTTTTCAGGGTTAGTTAATTTTTTTTTTGTTATTCTGAAATCTTCTAAGCTCATCTTTTTATCAAGTATCCACGAGAACATTAAGAAGTCTTCATCCTGTTTGAACCCGGGTAATTTCGTTGTTTTAGCTCGGGTTATGTAGAACATTTTCTGTTCTTCAGCATTGAGTTTGTCAACTCTCCACGTACATACTGTGTCTCGTCAAGCATCATGACTGTGACTCTCATGATGTCTATCTTGTCCGCTGGATCTGTGACAAGCAGAATGGCTGCAATTCTGTCTCGTGGAGATAGTCGTGACCCTTATGTAAAATGCAGTGGCCCAAGTTTGCAGAAAATAGTGCTGCTGGGTGTAGATTCATTATGTCTTTCATCTTCGTAGAACTCGTGCACAACAAAGGTACCGCACATAAAGGTACCATACCTTCCGGATGCCTTCTTGGGAAGCCAATCATGCATACGCCGGGTCCTTTCCTGCTTGGAAGATGGTCTCTCTTCTGTAGGTTCTTTTATGCAATGTCAGTGGACTTGTCATTTGGACACACAATAATGAGAGGTTGTGAGGAATGCGGACAAGGAGGCTTTTGACATAGTGACAAGATGTATTATTGCCTATCATATGACTCAGCCCAATTGTCCAGTGAGAGGGCACGAGGACCATTATTTGAGCATATGCTGTCCTTTGGCCTCTGTCGTCTTGGCTATAAGCAGGTCCTGATGATCCGTGACCTAAAAGGCTAAAACGGTGCCTATTGCTCCATTGGTGTCGTTGATTGACCATATCTTCAAACTCGGAAGAGACTGACAAATTGTCCATAGCTGGGATGCCGAAGCTGTCAACCCATATGCTGTTGACAAATTTCTTGTTCCAAGATCCTTAGGCACATTTGAGATGTCTTCAACCATGATTCCCTTATGGCCATGGAGATCTTGGGCCAAATGACATCGTGGTTTAAGTGAGTAGGCTGGAGGGGGCAAACTTAGAGCTCGCTGACTATCTGTTGCTGGGCCGGCGATCGACAATCCTGAGACACTCATGACTTGGTTAAGTGTTTCAAAATTCGATAAGCATTCCTCTAGTAATGCCTCAAAGATCAAGATGCAGAATGCTACTTCGGATCTTGATAGCCTTGAGACAATCCAGTGGCTCATCACCAGGAAGAAGGAATTTCCATTCAAGGTAAGCCTGCTGTTCAAACTGATTCAGAAGGTTCCCGAAGAGATGCAGTTGAGATGCAGGGGAATCCAAACTATATTGTGATAAGCCTCTTGTCAACTTGGAAAGTTCAGGCCCTCTTCCTGACATGATAATGGGAGCGATGATAATTCTCACAGGATTTAATCCTTCGATCATCATTCCTGTTCGGATGAAGCGTCTTAGTGCTGATAGTAAGTCGGGTCTGATAGCAAGTCTCTGAATGCCGTCACAACCTTCTCTAGGTCAACTCTACAAAAGTCCGTTCTGCTTGCACTTGCATCCATTTGCAGGTTGGCTGTGTCAGTACAATACGGATCGATGATAAGCTCAAGACGTTCAGCAGCCAAGGCTGGTGTTACTAGTTGCTCAGCTATGTGGAGATGTGCTCAGCTTTCCTAGTGGGAGGAGGCATACCTCCGAGTGAGATAGAAATGCGCTTCTCAATTCCGATGCGTAGTCCAGAATAGAGTGCGGTCTGATCAAACAATGAGGTATCTGGGATATTTCTCCTGAGCGCAGCGTTACCAGATAGTATATTTATATACCAGATTTCACAAATCTGGTATTTTCAGGTGTCTGGTATGAATATTTTAGATGCAACCTAAAACGGTTGCATTGGTATATTTGCCTGAATCTGGTATTTTTTTGGCTTGCTGCAAATTTACTGCATTAAGTTCCACCTCTGAAGTTTGAACTTCGTCCAGCGTAAGCGTGGATTATATAGATTACTTTCAGAACGGCGCGACTGGAGCTTTCCCGCCATTTTTGGACCCGCAAGTTTGCCGCTTGATGAAATAACCCCAATATAATTGTTGAAATTAAACGAACGTGCTTAGTACAATATGAGCACGAGAGTGATGATCCTTGATTGATTGCTGGTCAGTGATGAAATGGCCTAGGACGAGTGAGGTTGTCGAACCGATCTCTGCTACGCAAGCTCCACCATTTTTGTTTGGTGGTTTTGAATTCTTGAGTGCCACTTGAATTCTGAAATTTCCCCTCTGCCATTCAATATTTCACTGGTCTTGAAAATCCTCATCCATTCATGGAACTGGCTGCCTACTGCATCACTTGTCTACTTTGACCTGTCTCCAATGCATTAGTGGTGCAAGTGTTTTCGCAAGTCACCTATGTGAAGAACAAGCAACGAAATAAAATTTCAACTAAGGTACGAGAGTTCGTTATTCGGACCAAAAGCCATCTGCTCAGCCGTAACAAGTGATCACACCCGAAATGTTAGATAAATGCAATATGCAAGCATGTACGAAAATAAACAAAAGGAAGATGACCTGTTTCCGTGGCTTGCTCATGTTGATCGAAGGGGAAGACCGTAGAAAAGCGACACTGTGATAAAAAAGGAAAAACTGTCAATGTAACGAAACACAGGAAAAGAAAAGTGTCAAGATGTTCCAAACAGAGGGAAAAAAATAAAACGTGTTCAATTTGGCTAATTAAGGATAAAATTGTTTTCCTTTTATAATCAACGTTTCTGACGAATAATTTCATTAAATTTTAAGGTACTAGTCTGTTTTTGAAAAATAGATTTTATGGTATATTTCTGGTATTTTGAGCTAGGCAATCTGGTATTTTCTCCGAGAATAAAACTGACCACACTGCTTGAGCACTCTTGACAGCTCAATATTAAAGCCCATGATCAAGAGATGTCTTCGCCGATCGATCTTTTGTGATAGAGGATGCTAGCTCCACGAAGCATTAGTGCTTGAAAAAATACCGTGAAGTCGTTCCCTTTTCTTGCAAATTGGGTGGCTGTGTCCGTTTCAATTTTGACGCGTGACATTAAGGAAGGATTGAAATTGACACGGGCGCCTTCAGACACAGTCATCACCTGCCCTCTGTGTTCAAAACTTCCTCCTAGTAGTCTATTTCTGGCAATTTCTACCAACTCGGGGGGTGTAGTGGTCTTCTCTGTGATGAGAGTGATAAGTAGCCTCCTTATGTTGGGATCTTCTCCAATCCAATTTAACAATTCACCTGCCTGTCGAGCACGTTGATCCATTGCATCCACCTGTACGACGTCGTGACTTCCAAGAGTCCGTTTCACACGGGTAGAACTACCTAAGTATCAGGGATGAGGCCCTCTTTTGAATTCGTTTTTCACGTCTGTGGTATCGACTGTGATCTTTATAGAAATGGGAAGTTCATCATGATTCACTTCCTCCCATCTTTTCAATGATGCTTGGTGTTGAATTGCTGCTGAAGAGGGATTTTCAAGCTCTCTTCCTGCGAGTTGACATCGGATCTCGTCACACCTCCTAGTGGGGCAGGACCAACGTGATGATTCAGCTTCAACGGCCCAATAGTTTTCTGTTCCAGTCTGTATCTTGCGGTAGAAGTCAAAGATTTATGACTCTCTTACAATGGCATCAATAGTTATTCCGTAGAATGACACTTTCGGTGCACAAACTTCGATAATAGAACTTGAAGAATCGACCCTCGAGAGGATTACATCACGGAGAACATTTGAGGCTTCAAATATTGCCGCAGCGAGCTTGGAGGACATTGGTTCCATATATTTGAGGCTCTCAATAAGCCTACTTTCTTCATGGATAGCCTCGGTCGGAAGTAGTGCTTGGATTTGTCGATTCTTTGTGTAGTTTGGCAGGCATTCTCCAATGGTATCTCTGAGTATCTTATCAGACCCACTTGGTCGGAAAAAGGGAAGTGCATACGGATCCCTAACAATCTGAGACCAATTCCAATTGCTGATTTTGACAGGAAGGGTCCTGAAGGCTTTCCATAATCGTGGGTAATTGTCTCGAAAGACATAGAGTCCTGTACAGAGATAAACATGTGGTGACAGGGTCTACCAGGCCTCGGATGCAGAACGACGGGTATGCATTGACCTTCAATCCTCCAAGTGCTCTTGGGAGAAGCATCAAAGCTCCCAGTCTAAAACCATCCTGGAACTTTCCCCTTATGTGCAGAGTAATCATTGCTTCAAGAATGGTAGTACAAAAGGCTGGCAGCGGAACATCATCTTCTCCTGCTAGTGCAATGCCTGTCCCAAATATTCCACTCAAATTGGTGTTAATAGAAGGAAATGTCTCTTGTGACTCTAAACCCCAGTCGCGTTGATTTCTTCAAGCCATTGGATAGCCTGACTCCATTAAAATATGAGGTCTTGCCGTATTCCATGTACTTTTTTGCCATATATGTTTCTTCCATCTTGATTGGAAGCGATGCCATATCAGAGAACCTGGTGAGTGCGGCACTAATTTTAGCCTGTAGAAACTCGTCTGTGTCACACGGTATTTTTTTCTACAATAAGCAACTGGTTGTCACCAGATCTAATCAGATCGCACTTCAGACCTATGTGCATTTGGGAAAGGATGCCACAAGCCGTCAGCAATGTCCAGAGTCGAAACATTCCCTCCCCCTGCGTCTCAAGCCCATACATAGCACGAGGACCAATAAAAGGTAGGCCTGCGGATCTGTTTTGTTCGGCCATGTTTCTTTGGTCATTTCGTGAATAGATGTATAGAATCCTGTAAGGCCAAATATCTTGTCCAATTCTCCCGCAATTGGGCCTACGAGTCCTTGCCTCTGAAATTGGCACCACTTGCGTAAATCAATTGACACCTTGATGGTTAATCCAGATCGTGAAATGGTGACAAGGTACTTAATTAAACCATTTCCAGACATTATCATATAGGTTTTCGGGAAATAAGTTAAGTTTTTGTTTCATGTTATGCTCAGGGCATGTTTGAGAGATTTCGCGACTCAAAGGTCTGTTTTGTAAAATCCCTTGGTTTTTCTTTACTCGGCTCTTTCTCCTTGAAACAAAAGGCATTAGCTTGAGCATTTGGATTATTTCCTGAGAGGTATTCAACCACAATATCTTTGAAATCAACCTCCGGTGTTTGTAGATGCTTCAGAAGTACGCGCTTTCCTGTCGATTGTGATTTCAAAGGATGATATTGATATCGAAGATGATATTGGACATCGTATTCCGTAGTCCAGCTCATTAAGCCGCCCATCATGGCTTTGTCTGTGAGCGTGTTAGTGGGATCGTGCCTGAAATCGAAGTCCAAGTTTTTTCTCAACACAATTGTCAAAGATTTGTGAATCCCAACTCTCTTCCACTTCGTGCCATGCCCCGTTATTGATGGAAGCGATTTTGTCAGCCGGTAGATATCCACACTCGGTGTGCTCTGGCCACCTTCGGTGTCTTGCGACAAGTTTCCTATGAAAATCTTCCTGAACATGAGGAGTGACAGATTCCCTGCTCTTCTGCATGCATTGTAGACTAATGCCTTTTTCTATGACGTTATCCACACCTTGTATGTCGACTACTGGGTAAGTAAATGCTTTTGCAGCACCTGCAAGCTCATGTAGTTTTAGGGCGTTTTCGACAGTGTTGGTGAGCGTCATGACAAAGTTTTTGAGACTGCAGTTGGGTGTTTCGGCGAGCATATTTTCCCATAGTTCATGCCTTAGATTTGATTCATCGAACTTTAGGATAGCGCTAACGCCAAGAGCGTGCAAGTTTTTTAGAACATCATAGGTATAGAGACCAATTTCTGAGAATGATCTAATAGCATTGTAAACAAATTCACAGAACAGGGGCAATTTGTGACACCCTCTCATGGCATCTTTGGCATAGAAGTAAATTATCCCATCCATTATAGCTTCTAGACTGTCCCTGAATGCGAAGATACTAAGCCAGTTTGTCACTAGCTGCCTTCCACTTTGGAAATAAATTACACAGCTGGTTGAATGAGTCACTATTCTGATTTTCAGTTGATTACATTTGGCTTCCATCTCTTCGAGCGGAATACATTGCAGTGACGGTATTAGAGCCTCCCAATGTTTTCTAATGAACCAAACTTTCCTTAGGAGAGGATTATTGTAAAGTCCTTTCAGGTCTAATGTAATAGCTTGATCACACCAGTTGAGAGAGTCGACACAGAACAGAGTTCACCGGCAGATTGTATAATATCCATGGGAATGCTTTCACTTCCCACTCTTTTGCCATAGCTCAAAATATAATCTTGACGCATAGTCCTCTGTTTCCTGATGATGATAATTTGGTGGGGCATGTTTATCAAGGAATGCTTTTAATTCAGGTATAGCTATTCCTTCTGTATATGCTACCAGGTGAGAGCATGTGATAGCAGATGTCACACGCGCTTCTTTTCTGAATACTCTCCTTGGAGCACTCAAGTGTTCTCCGTCATTAACCCTTTCTGGCTCTGGGGACATGTGTAACTCATACACTGTATCTCCTGACGGCAGTACCCGTGACTACTGACATGTTGTTCTAGCTTAGCAAAACCTTAAACCGAATTGACAGGGGGTAACAAGAAAGATAAGCTGACATGGAATAGCGAGATGGAGGCTGCATTCAATCAGTTGAAGGAGAAGCTGTTGAAGGAGGTGACTCTCGTTTCCCGATTATTCCGAAGGGGCAGCACCGCTAGAATTATTCGTTGACGCATCGGCTGTAGGGGCTGGGGGTTGTTTAGTCCAACCGCAAGAAGGAAAGTATTAAGTTATAAGTTAACTCGTCAACTACATTTTCGCCAGCAGAAACAAGATATTCGACATTAGAAAGGGAATTAGTAGCAATTAGATGGTGTATAAAGAATTTTTCACCGTTCATTGTAGGTACCAGATTCATTTTATATACAGATCACAAACCTCTGTGTTATTAGCATAATATGGCAATTGCAAATGCTAGACTAATGCGCACGCTAAATGATTTATCGGAATACGATTTTGAAATGAAATACGGACCAGGGAAAGAAAATGAGGTAGCTGACGCAATGTCACGGGTTTGTAGCGATGATGAGGATTTGGAATTTGGAGATAGTTTACCTAGTGGATTTAGAGTGACGAAAATAGATGGGGGGATTCATTCTTTGCTGCGTACTAATATGCCTGAATGACCTGAAATTCGATGTTGACAACCTAGATGTGACTAAGAACGACCTAAAGAGATACTTAAAGAGATTAAAGAGATATTAGTAGATGCGCTTGCAGAAAACCCCGTTAAAATTAACACGTCAAAAATACGAAAGATGTGAGGAAATCTTTCAAAGCCATGCGTAGGAGAGGACAGTTACTGGTAGATTCTTGGATACACTACAGCCACGGCGAATTGGGTTCACCAGTGTTATAAGAACTCCCGAGATCATACAAGTCATCAAGCAAGATTATCCAAACGACAGCATTGACCAGCTAATGGAAACCGAAAACCGGAAGTCAGAAATGAAGAGGTTAAGTTTCTGATTGTGTTGTGATCCCGTTGATTGGTTGTTTAGCAGTGGATTTTTGCGCTGAAATAGCATTCTTTCCATAATTTGTTGAAGTCTGTTGATGAAGTAATACTTTTGTATTCTGTACAAGTTCTTCGCAACCGTTCGTATACTGACACAGACATATTGGATCAATTAACCCAGGAAGAACTTGCACATAATACCAAATCCTACGTCATGACCCAGACTTCAACAGACTGTATACATGTAATAGACGCGATTTTATTTCAGCGCAAAAATCCACACCTAAACTACCAATCAACTGAATCTTAAATACCTCTTAAACCCCACTTCTAGAACGACTGTACACCGAGCTGACCGATAAACTTACCCGTGTTTATTTCGGTACATTCACTACTTCAATTGGTATCCTTCGAGCAGCCATCTGAATGCACCTCGTCCACACAGCTGCTTGTACACTTTAATTAAGAGGCTCTGTGGTGAGCGAACCACGTAGCCGGACTTTGCAAACCTTTCATTTCGAAAAATTCTAAGACTTAGTGAACCCTACTGTTGTACCTATTATTAGACAACTAGAGAAGCTATACTGTAAACAAGTTCTAATTAAAATAGGCATTTTTTTTAACCTAACTTGTTGTAATCATGATTGATATATAAAGCTTTGGACTAGTAAAAGACATGGAACCATTCAGTGCCTCGTTTTTAAACCTTATAAAATACTTCCCCGAAATTGCACCCAAGAAGTTACAAAATGTACTATCGTTGGAACACACGAAAAGCGACACCCATGAAGTAAGCTCATTATTTATGGTTCTGTGTCCACAAAAATTAATATTATACGAGTTCCATCTATGAAATACTTAAACCAATTATTATTTTGTGCATCTTGAATCAGCATTAGTTCGAAGTTGATTTAAAGTAAAGAAGTAATACGATCCCAGCAAAAAAATCTATATCCTGTAAAAAATCTATATCGTAGAAAGAGACCAGAAAACCACATTGAATGGGGTTCCAATTTAGAGATGCTACTTTCTTTCAATAGTCGATCTTAATTACCTTCAATTTATTGAAAGAACAATACAATTATTCATTTTATAGCGAGAAAAGAAATGTGGATATTGTAGTGTACGTAGATTTTTTTTTCTTATGGTTGGTTTCTCACTGAACCGCATGAGAACAATCAATTAACAGATCTTAAGTATATTCATATAACACAAAACACTCAATCATTTATTAGGACAGAAAATTTCAGGTCGACGTTTATCTTTAGGTTCGAAGGATTTGTGCGATATTTTCATTAACAAGCAAAGTGTATAGGGACGAAATAAGTTTTTTAAAATATACAAGAGGACTACTCGATCTCTCTCAATCACCGTTTTTCGATATTCTTATTGGGAAGTACCCAGACTTGAGAATAAGTGAATAATAAGTGCTGAAGCAGTGTGTCGGAGCAATAGGATTCCACTAACTATAACGTGGAAGGCCTCATTGAATGAAAGAGTATTTCTTGATTAACGCAATTTTTTGGCGAAGTAAAAACGACTAAATGCCGTTTATTCCTCAGAGTTTTATTAAAACAGATCAAATATAATTGAAAAATTATTGGAAAATTAGTACAAATAACATTTACTCATGCGAATTAAATATAATATAAAGACCCTTGTAAAAGGACGGACATACATCACGAATCACATGCTGGATTATTAAAGTCCTAACAATTAATACAAAATTCTTATCTAACAACAATTATTACCCGTTGACGCACAAATTTCTCCATACCTCAATTCATGTTGTACATTCACCTATTCATTATTTTTAGTTCTTTATAAAGCTTCAGGATTCATATTATATCAGATGAAGTAACAAAATGTTCAATTTTAAATAAATCAATCATAACAGCAAGAACTAATTCCACTGCTCAGGAGTGGTTGTGTCGAGAGACGGACTTTTTTTTAGGATGATGTAAAAGTCTGTATTTTGTGTGTTACTATAACACGTGTGTGACTTACATCGAGTAAGTCCCATTGTAATTAATAATTAAGTTGAGTGAACTTCGCAGTAACATACATATCACCATCATCTTATAATTGTGCAACTTTCTCCAAATCCACCTTCACTACTTTCATTATACCGACCAGTTGAGAATTCCAACATCTAGACCGCATGCATCACAACCCCTGAAAACTATTGTATTCTAGACGGCACTCCCTGAGGTAATCTAAAGTCTGGTGGATTATGAGAATATTTCCTCGTAGAAACACTCGTGATGAACCTGGTGGATTATGAGAATATTTCCTCGTAGAAACACTCGTGAGGAACCTGGTGGATTATGAGAATATTTTCTCGTAGAAACACTTGTGAGGAACCTGGTGGATTATGAGAATATTTCCTCGTTGAAACACTCGTGAGGAACCTGGTGGATTATGAGAATATTTCCTCGTTGAAACACTCGTGATGAACCTGGTGGATTATGAGAATATTTCCTCGTTGAAACACTCGTGAGGAACCTGGTGGATTATGAGAATATTTCCTCGTTGAAACACTCGTGAGGAACGCCTTCGGCAATGCAGCAGCAATGCTAAAACTCTGAGCTCTCTTGCTCAGGCTTGGCTCGCTTATTGCCTCGCTCCTCTAGTACACTCTTGTGTGGCTCTTGAACTCAGTATATTATAATTTATGCATCTCTCCTTGATTACTCAATTTACATTAATAAAGTGAAATAATTACTCCCGATCCATTTGTGCTGCTCACGAACATAAAAGTTTGCCATAAAACGAATATGTGCTCTGAAAATGACGTAAGTATGTTATGAATTGTTGAATCATTTTCGGCTTAGCGGCTAAAATTATTTCACCATTTAATACGGAAATTTTCGATTTCTCCTAATCTAAAACTTTTTAGGCGTTCTGATCGTTAAGAGCACAGCTGTTGGTTTTTAAGTACTTCGAGAATTTATAATTAATGCGCGAATGGAGTCAGCCTGTAAATTGTTTACGTCTTCGATTATGTCATGAAACTAAGTTCTATTTTAATCGATAACAACACAAAGGGAAATAGCAACCACCCGCACTACCCACGGGATCAAGTCACGGGGGGAAACGGTCATTACCCGCACCACCCACGGGATCAAGTCACGGGGGGAAACGGTCATTACCCGCACCACCCACGGGATCAAGTCACGGGGGGAAACGATCATTACCCGCACCACCCACGGGATCAAGTCACGGGGGAAACGGTCATTACCCGCACCACCCACGGGATCAAGACACGGGGGGGAAACGGTCATTACCCGCACTACCCACGGTATCGAGTCACGGGGGGAAACGGTCATTACCCGCACTACCCACGTTAACGTGTTGCGTTCTGAAGTGAGTTCATCGCTTGTCAATAAACAGCAACAATAAGATGGGTGTGCATTAAATGTCGGATTACAACCATTTTAAATACCTACATAAATAAAAACATATCAGATCGTAAATATAAATCCAAATTCTATTTGCACAGAGAATTCAATTCAAACTTAAACTAAAATATCGCGTGCTCAAAACGTAGAACTCAATCTGAAATTTATTGTAAAATTGTACAAAGTATTTATTTGCTTTTGTCGACAGTTTTTCCTGGAAGGCAGCACTAAACTGCGAACGAATGAAGAATTGCAAAAAATAGAGCTGAAAAATTCGTTGAATGCGTTCGCCCTCGGCGAACGGTCCACTTCAAATTGAAATTTAAAAACTCAGCAATCAAAACTCCTACTCGCGGTTCCGCGGTAAAAATATGTTAAGAGTATTACATGTTCATTTTTTAGTTTGTTTGTATTTATTATTTGCCTAATAATAAATACAAACAAGCAAACTTTATCTTACTTGCGTATACACATCATTTGATTTTCTGCGATTCTATACTAGTACAAAAATATTTGGTTTGAAGTATCTCACTAATAGTAAAACCTTATTTCTTGGAGTAAAAAGCTTATTATTTTCAGATGTAAGAACAAAATATGATTATTTTTATTCATTATTAAACTGACTGTATTAGCCTCTTGAGAATTGTACTGGTTATCAAATATTAATTATCAAATATTAATTGTTTAAAAACTTCTATTTTATCTTCTGTCCCGTGGCGCACTCCCAACTTTTTATTTCGCAGCCCCCCAAAAAACTTGACTTTTCACGCATGTCAACAGCTAATATATATATGCTGTACGCGATCATGCATGGCTGCAGCATGAGTCTATGTTGCAATCATGCACCACATGCAACAAGAATCTGTTATGTAATTTAGCAATTGTGTTGGCAATGCATATGAGTTGCAAACTCCTAATACAGCAAGAGTGTCATACTTGCACGCAAGTTTATAGCCTGAATCAGATTTACCGCTACCTTCGGTACTATAGTAGCCTATTGCGCCAGAGCTCAAAATGTTAAAGTTGGACATACATCAGCTTGCTTGTTTAACCCGCCTCTAACGCCTCGCTCCTAATCTGAGAAGTTCTGCTGTTTCTTCTAAAGAACTCATTTCAGCGCAAACTTCCTTGAATAAAGTTCACATTTTCTGTGAAACACGAGCCGTGGGATTACAGGGCCGTGTTACCGTACAGAGAGGCGACGTATTCCGCATTTTTAGTTAATAGGTTAACAACACACCAGCGACATGACACTCTTCGATCCACGCGATCTGTTCAACCTGATCTGCATTGGGAAAAACTTTCGTGTATGAACGCGGTTCATTAGACTTTCAACCACGTCTGTATTGCATTCTTAATTTGAATTGAATAATACAAATTATTGTGCAAAATCGTTAGAATCTTTAAAATCTGCCATCATGTTTAATTGTTAGAAGACCTACTTTGAATAAAGCCTATTGTGACAATATGTTAAAACAACTATGCCGCAGCACTCACTTACGTTATCTATTTTTTTAATTTAATGAAATACTACAAGAGTTTTTGAAGTTTTGTGATAGCTTGTAACGAAAGAAATGAAAACACACAAGTAATAACATGCAATAAAAAATGTAAATGAACCTTCATTTATAGTGTTCTCTTTCAATGCTCGTATTTCGGAAGGCTGTGAAATATTGAGATTTGTTTATTTTTAGTATCACAATTAATGATTAATTGATTCGCAAATATTATTTACGCAGGAATTTCTCAGATTTATGATGCAGTTTTTCACAGCGCTCTCTTCAACTCGGAACCATAGTGTGGAATAAGAAGTGTGGTAATAGTTTCATCATGGCATGTGAACATAATATATGACCAACTAATATATATGACTAAATGTTATTTATAGCGTGCAGGCTGGCGCTCATGACGCTGACAGATGACCATATCAGCGTTAGCAGCAGGCCAGCCTCTCACCAACGCTGTCGCTCATCCCGAGCTGCAAACAAACCATTATCATTTGCAGGCACAGGTCCAGAAAAAAAACGGTAATGAGCCTTCCATGCCGTGATGCTAAGAAAATAAGCTGTGCAAATAAGATGTGTTCTAACCAAGCAAGACAAAGCTCGACTGTTGAAATTACAGTCAGAAGAGATTTACCAGGTTTTGTGTTTTCTATGGTTTTAAAATAAGTTTCGTGCTCTATAAAAGTTAATGGGGACCTTGAAATAATGCAATTTAACACAGCTTGTACTTATAATTGTCAAACAGCTAAATTCAAGGAAATCTCTTGTTCCAATTGCGGTAGTTTTGACTCAATAAGTGGAGCATTAACTATTCCCAATTGGGCATGATCACCAGTCGTATCAAAATCTCCGAGAAGAGGCACATGCGAATTCTATAAATTTTTCTTCTTATGAATTATCGCAAAGAAACCCTACCAAATGTGGTGTTGTAAACCACAAGCAAAATTGTTAGTCCTGATAAAGCGATCCTATGCCACCTCAAATACTTGTCTACTCTATATTCAAGACGCGCGAAAACGTTCACGTTTCTTTGCTTGGCTGGAGCATGGCGCTGCATTAGGTCTATGAGAGGATCTTATGTCTTACATTTATAATAAAAATTTGCTTCTTTTATGAGAACGCCGTGTAAAAGAGTTAGGATGGCAGCTGTTTGGGTCCGTAACGACTCTGATACGGGCAATATCACTTGGGGTAATTCCGTGAGCGTCTTACCCTAACACTCGATTGTCAATTGAACAGAGTACGCATCTCGAGATTGCTGCTCGAGCTCAAGTGCGCCAACATAACGGCGTCCTTTCGAAGCAGGTACAGCGTCTTCCGTACGACCCAGCAGGTTTTCGTTCCAAATCGCTGAACTCTTTTTTAAATTTGTTCTTTACAGAAAGGACAACGTATAAAACAGTTCAAAATCGCACATGGCGCCACAGCATTTACGTTAAATTTTTGAACCTTGAACAAAAGCCACCACTATTACATAAATAAATACATACACCGTTAGCCAAAGCAACTATTTCAAAACAGTGAGACACATAACGAAAGACCAAATTATACATCTTCATAAAAGTTGTCTCGAAATTTTTACTTTACTATCGTCAGCTGAAAAATATATGTTTGAATAGCCGTAAAAACTACAAGCGCTAGTACAAATAAATAAACCATGAACTCGATAGCTATAAGGCCCAACAATTGGACGTTCGAATTCATGAGGTTTGAAATTCATTCAATCGTGGCCAACTCCCGATAAAAGCTTTGTTTTGTTGGATTTAACTTATTCCATTGCTTATGTTATGGGTTCGGGTTGAATGTTATCATCATTGAACCTGAACAAAGTGTTTTACTTTTACACAAAAAATTTCAGGTATGAGCTCGAACTTACGATTATTAATCACATTGTGGTAGAGCAACAATTTAAAATCATTAAACGAATCCAAGGTGTAAAATTCATGTACCTATACTTTCAATCGGTATAATCTTGCTACAGGGGGTAATTTCTCAGCGTTTCTTTATTTTCGGCTTACTATCCAGTATCCAATTTAAGATCAATCGAGAAATCATGGAAACCATTTCCACAAAATTTAACTTGGATTGATGTTTTTGAAGTCATTTTGCAGTTATTTTCTTCCCAAAGAATGATGGAGTCAAAAGAAAAGTAACCATTGACACGTAACAGTTTATAACAAGCGCTTGAAACGCAATAGAAATGCCATCTAATTTGTAGAGCGAAGAATAAAGATATTTGAAATTGGCCGACAATGGAATTCCGAAAATATTGGTCCAGCATCGCTTTGATCGACGCCTACTTTTGCCCAACAAAGCATCCTTTTATTTTCAAGCGACAGCGCCTGTGTTACGAACACAAAAGTTTCGCTCGACGCCGTAGTTGCTGTGAGCACGTAAACATCAAACGCAGCTTGTATTGCGAATTTTGTCTCCCGTAGATTATTTGATAAAAAAAAATAATGTACGACGCAAATGTTTTTTTTTGGGGGGGGGGGGAAGGGCCTACAAAATATGGCTGCATCTTACCTAATGTAGTACTTATCAGTAATGAAGAAAATAGGTTAAATTATTGCTGGAAATCTTAATAATCATAACTAATGAAACGAAATATATTTTCTTTTCTAGGATTTAAAATTCTTTGAATAATGCAATGAATCTAATATTCTTTTGAATTTATTTTATTCAAATTTCCTAAATAATGCAAATATGCGGTTCTTCGGTCTGATTTCGTTTCTTTAATGTCAAAAACCTAATGATACTTACACTTTCCTAAATTTTTGAGCTAGTTCAGGCCCATCAACGCCTAATCTTGCAAGTTAATTATTTTTTAACGAGCAGTATGATCCTTTTTGATCGCAGTATGGTCAGTCTCATGTGACGTAAACCAGAACCGATTTTATTGGTAAGTATTAGCGCTTGTAAATTTTACGGTTAGTCATACATATTCTCTGTATCAACCCGTAAGAGACAGCAACAAGTGAATCATTTTGCCCATTTGAGCACACATGTGGCACCAGAGAGCTCTACATACGTCCACATGTCTCGATCACAAGGACGCTGTCACGACTACAAGCCCTACTCTGCAATGACGTTGTACTTCATGTGGATTGCAGGCAGCAGCGCGCATACCTAACTAATGTAAGGCAAGAACAGATGAGGTTAGTTGTCATTTCTCTGTAGTTACACTGTACCAGTTCTGTTCCTTGCCTTCTACTGCTGAAATATAACACACATGGACAGTGTTGCGTCAAGATTTAATTATTCCTCCTCTTATGGTAAATGTGGCGAATTCTTAACACTTAATGCATATGCCACAAAATATTATAGAGGTGTGAAAGCGTATAACCAAAGAGCTTAACGTGAGTATCAAAATATCTCCATTCCCATTATAAAGACACTAATATCACTAATACTAAGTTTAAATCATGCTTTGCATATCTTCAAACGAGCAACAGTTTTTGCATGCAACTATTTCTCTCACACACGGATACCCATAATCGTACATAATCCAGGTGCGTAAAGTTCGTTGAACCCGCAATTCACTAAAGCTGGATTTACTTCACGTCCTATACTAACGTAGAGTGCAAGAATTGATCGTACACAGTAAGCCGGCGAGTAAAGCGATCGCCCGCAGCTGGGAGCGTGTAAGGCAGGCTTGTCACTGACACTAACGAGTCATCCGATACACTCGTGATGGCTGCTCGACTCGGCACGGCTTGCGGCCATAACTGGAGAGCTCTCAACACGAGCCAAGTACATGAAGAACCATGAGTTTTATACGCCGACGATATCGCGCTGCAAGAACTGGATGCCTTGTACTAAATAAAACATTGACGATGTTGTGGTATATATGTGCGCAAGCAATGGTGGAAACTGCTTGACTGTGTTTGGAGGGTAGTTGAATGTTGGCAAGCCGTTGAAACACAATTAAGCTGCGAATAGCAATCCATCAACACCAAAAATTTGATGTTTCTACTTATATATAACACGACATTATATTAGTCAGAGTGATTGAGCTACACTCAATCACTCTTATCCAACCATGTACGTTATGTTTTGACAATTGTATATCAAGGAACGTAGATAAAAGACTAAATTCCGACACAGTCATAACAACACATAATAGAATTGAGAACGGTTTTGAAGGTAGCCTCAGAAAATCGGCTGCACATTATATGTTGGAAAATAAATCACGCATAGCGTGCTTCAGATGGCAGCGGAATTTTCAGAGTTTATTAATTTACTGTGTCAAGGTAAACGGAAATTTAATCACTCACTGAACAACTTTTAGACAGTCCAACGTCAAACTCCAAAAAATTATTCAAATGATGAAATTTACCACGATGAACCGACAGGCTTTTTTCATTGATGAATCCATCCCGCAAAATAAAAATATTAAAATTTCATTGTGATTAATCCGTTACTTTTCAATAATGGATTGATCGTTGTTATTGGGACGGGATGTTACATAACTCATCACGTTGGATCTTTAATTTAAGTCAGTTCGACGTGGTACCTAAATCTGTTTTCGACCACCATGGGTCAATATCGACCACTTTGCCGAACACAGGGATAAATGAAGGCTAACTTCAACTCAATTAAGGCGCCTATCGTTCCTGCAAAGTATCCGCGGCCGTGGCATGAGGTCGTAAATGTTTGAAATTTTATGGGCGACCTTTGATTAAGTCGCCAATGGGAACAATAAACCGCGCCAAGTTCACGTAATTACTAAGGCAACTTGAGTGCAATAATCTCAATTGCAGAGTCAAAACTGCCACCGTTTTTCGATGGGTTCCGGCAGAATAATATCTTGGCAACCGTTCTTTTCGTCCAGTAATTAAGTTGTCGTTGATCGGTGAACGCGAGAAGTTTCGAGATGATGAAAACCAAACTTCCCTTCTAGGTGAATGCATTTCCGATAGAATGTTCGTCACTAACATGTAACTAATGAAAGTTCAACTTTTCGACTAAGTTGGCTCCTAGTGCGTAGGTTTGTTTCATTTTGAGGTAAGAAAATTGGTTTGGTCAGTTCCAGTGCACCATATTTGCAGCTCCCAAAATTTAGTCGATTCTTCCTACTTGTAATTACCGGCAAATTTTTCATCGTCGAGCCTAGCACATCAAAGAGCCAAGTATCCTTTCAAAGCCATACGCTGAACAACTAAATTGATAGGAATAGGGCACAATTCATTGAAGGATGGAATAAATACCTAATGCATAAGTAATATAATTATTGTGAACTTTAATACATTTTTCGAGCTTCATTTGCGCTTAAACAAATTTTGACAATGAACGACGATCAATTCATCCTTTCGCCTCAGTTTATTCGGTTTCGTCTAGAGAAAACATATTGTTTAAAGGTCATCCTGAATTTTCACTCAATTTCTCGAACTAATACAACTGCTCGAATTCTACCCTGCAAACCCAAAAGGCCACTCACAAAAAAGACGTTATGCGCAAGCAAATAAGGTTAGCACTCCACGAGCAGTGCCGGCGTACGAGCTCATCCTGACCCCACTAAGGGCCCTCTGCCGCATACAGGAAGTTAAAAAGACGGGAATTTGGTCCCCTGCTCGTGACTCGTCAAATTGCATTGAAGCCTCAACGAGGCCGCCTCTTGTCAACGCCGAACGTGCCTCTCGAGCTTGCAGATGTCATCCACAAAAGTGGCGTCAGCGAAGCTGCTTTGCGGGCGACGCCGAGCATGCCCGCGTGAATAGGCCAACGGCCGTCCACTTGTCCCACCTTCTCTTGACGTTGATACGAATATATCGCGAACAAAATTCTTGTACCAAATGAAATAAATGATAAAAAAAACGTGTCCACAAGTTAATTGATCAATTCATCGAGACCCGGACGTAATCATTACTTGTGTTGATGGGTTAGAGGAGAAAGAATGAGTGTATTACTTACTCTTCATTTACGAATATTGTTATAAGTTATTATCATTTATTCCTATAAGGCTATAACATTGTTTATGATTATGACTGGGAAACCTAGGGCGCTCATGGAATATGTAGAATAAAATAAAGAAAAGGAAAAACTACTTATACACGTTGATCCATTTCTGGAGAAGTGAAAGTAATCATTGAATGTGTCTGTGTTGTTAATACGAAAGATTAATCGTATTAATGTTCACGTACGAATGCGAGTTTAAATAAATTTTGATTTTTTGTGTCTTTCTGTGGTTGTGGGTGCGTTATTAGTTGCAGGCCTGGCTTTTGAAATTTGTGTGGAACATTCTAGCTGCACTGCCTATCGTGTAGGGATATTACCAAGATTTGGAATCTTTTTATTAATTGAATCATGAGGCTTCACCAAACGAAAGCTGAATCTTAAAAATTGAAACTCAATTCCCATTTATTCTATATGTTTTTCAGTAAAAACTATCCTTCTATATTTCGAAAAGTGAGCTAATTGGAGGTCTTTTTGAATGAGGGTTTGGGTGGGCTTATCTTTAATTAGTATTACTCCATCATACTATGATAATACCACGATGATAGCAGGGAAGGCGAAACGATAACGGTATTCTGAAATACCAGCAGCAAAGGATTACCAATACCGGATAACACCGCGTTCTTCTGTCTGACAACTGAAGGTTTTGATGCAATGATTTTTGCGATCCTCGATTTATTATTCATAGAAGTCAACCCATTGATGTGACCTCGTCCTGTCGTGCCCTACTTTAGTTAATATGTTTTTATGATTTCACCTCGTCGGCCATATAAAAATATTTATTACTCGTGAGTCGTGATATTGAATGGCATGCAGCGCTTGAGTTGTACGAAATTTATTAGTTTTATATCTTTACGTCGTAAGGTCTCAGTTTATTCAGTATCATTTGTGAGTATTTCATTCATTCTTTGCTTAATATGCGAAAAATATTAACTCATACAAGACCGAAGCAATAAAAAACTAACCTCGAGTGCTAAGTTACTAGTCTTGAGTTCCAGGTCTTTAATTTTTGTAAGTGTTAATCGCACTTCAACATTTCATTCTGGAATCTGTTGTTTGTTTCGTAGGAACACAAGATAGCGAAGTTGTTGAAACCAGGATGTGTTGCGGTCCTTTTCAACTGAATTTATTATCGTTATCAATTTTCTCAGATATCTATGTTTGACGTTCCGCTTCGTTCAAACCCTTGTTATGACCAAAAAGTCATAACTAGGGGTTAAATGCGGCGATTAAACTCGTTAAATGCGGCGATTGAAATGGTTAAATAAAATGATTGAATGTGGAGATTGAAATGGTTAAATAAAATGGTTTAATAAGTCGATTGAAGTGGTTTAATGCGGCGATTGAAATCTTGAAGACACTGAAACTGAACGTATATTTTTTCACCGACTAATAGTATTGGAAAAACCAACCTTTGAAGGTTTCGTGGTAATAGTGAAAGCTTCCACAAAATGGACCTTTATCATGCTGCATAAATGATGGCTGTAACAAATTTTGTGATAATTAACTATTAATCAATCTAAATCGATCAACGTTGCTTTTTTTGTTCTCATTTAAATAAGTGGAGATGAACATGTCTTTTATGTGGCTATTGAAACGCCATTTTTGAACTCGTATTCGAAAAATTTTGTAGGAATGATTCCGAATGAATCAATTCTCTTCAAAACTCGTCTTTTTTTTGGCGCTATAGTCTCTCGAAATAAATTTTTACTTAGATATAACCAGAATTTCTTTTAGCGCAAATCTCTTTGGTTTGGCTTAATTAAATCAGATCAGTATCACAATATGTACCTGAAAACCATTTCAGGTAATATGAAAACCATGAGTCCTGAAAACCATTTCCAGATTAGTTTAAATCAATCAATAGAGACATAGAAATTAAATATTAACGATTTTCCGCTGGTCCTCTAACGTAAACAGCTAAGTAGCAATCAATGACTTCACAACTACCATGAACAGTGTAAAAAAATTACCCCAGGATGGAATATATTTCTGACGCCATTTTTCTTCAAGGAAGCGCATGATGAAAATAGCGGTCTTTATCACGCTTGCTGAAATGATCGTAAAGTTAAATTACATAGATAAGATAACCGCGCAATGTATCTGGCTTAAATATTAAAGACATTGTAACTGATTTTTGTGATTAATTCATTGTTTCAGTGAAAAGGTGTAAGGCCTCACATATATCGAACATCACAGATGACACTTTTCTCTTGAATTTTGGGACTAAAACTCTTAAGCTGAAGTGAAGGGAGAGCTGAAGATTGAAGTGAAGAAATCTTTATTAAAGACTCTTATACTATTACTGTTTAATCTAAAATTATACCGAGTGGAATTTCTTGGACGAAGAGAGCATCTTATCCTCGTTGTTAACAGAAAAATTAACATCATCAATGCTATTCATTTCAAAACGAATGGTAACTCGACTTACCGTCAGAGACCAGAGGATGAATCGGAAACCTGCTGCTGAAACTGCTCGCTCAAAAATTAATGACCTCGCGAAAAAACGCTTCCCATTTTGCTTCTAGAACTAAAACCTCTCGCATCGAATCTCTTCGCGTACAACCGGTTGCCATAAATTTATCGAATTAAAAATGGGTTCATTTTATGTTTGCGGTTGAAAATTGCACCAAACACTTTGCAATAAATACTTGATATTGTTTTAACATACAATTATGGTTACATATCTTGCTCAAAATATCCTGGTACTTAGGGCTATTGGCGAATAGTTTGGGATTATTTTATTATTGATCGAAAAGAAGCAACTGATTTTTCTATTTGCCTAAAAAGCTTTTATTAATCATTAACAATCTCGTAAAATTTTAACATTGCCATCAGTTCCGAGATTACTCTCAGAATTACCATCAAATTAAGGTCGTAAATTCACGCGCGCAGCGACTTGAGTTTCTAAATTGCGTTTGAATTAATTTATTCCATTCCGAATGTGAATTTTTCATTCAAACCTTGCAGGTATACAAATAAAACTTGATGCTAACTCTAGCAAGGAAAGAATCTAAAAATTTCTATAAGAATTTAACACGATTTTCTTGTACTGTAACCTCACGACGAACAAATTTACTTCTTTTATAACGTGAACCAATTATACACGTCGTTCCATGCTGCAGCCAAATCAATTTGCCACTTAAGGCAAAATATGAACAGAGAAGATTATCAGCAAGCAAATTTTTAAGTTTATTTCGACCATTCATTCATTTAATGCCTTTTAATTCAATCGACATAAATCACATTTCTCAGCCATCCATCTGACCTGAAACTACAAATTCACGAGCATCCGATGAATCTTCGGTCCGCTTATTCGGGACCCGCATCTCACACGGGACACAGAAGTCAAGCAAGAACAGACCGATAAATCTAGGCTATATAGCTTCGGTCCGAGACATGGCTGCTTGTTAGCGGAATAGCTGGCCAGTGTTTGGTTAAGAGCTAACCTGGGAGTGATCAACGGCCACGGCCACTGGTGGTCACTGGCCTGACGGTGACCGTACACTGGACACTGGTGTGGTCACTGACCTGATGGCCACCGTACACTGGACACTGGTGTGGTCACTGACCTGACGGTGACCGTACACTGGACACTGGTGTGGTCACTGGCCTGACGGCTACCGTACACTGGACACTGGTGTGGTCACTGGCCTGACGGCTACCGTACACTGGCCGCTGGTGTGGTCACTGGCCTGACGGCTACCGTACACTGGCCGCTGGTGTGGTCACTGGCCTGACGGCTACCGTANGCTGTCTCTTATACACATCTAGATGTGTATAAGAGACAGACCGTACACTGGACACTGGTGTGGTCACTGGCCTGACGGCTACCGTACACTGGCCGCTGGTGTGGTCACTGGCCTGACGGCTACCGTACACTGGCCGCTGGTGTGGTCACTGACCTGACAGATAAACGACAACGGCCGGACTCTATAGGCACCGGTGCCCTCACTGATCGTAGCCACTTGGGGGCTGCAGTAAACAATTCTCTCAACTGATTAATTCTCATATAATAATAATATTCTCAAATAATAATAATATTCTCATATAATAATAATATTCTCAAATAATAATAATATTCTCAAATAATAATAATATTCTCAAATAATAATAATATTCCAAATGATAATATTCTCAAGTAATAATAATATTCTCATATTATAATATCCCCAAATACTAATAATTATCTCAAATAATAACATCAATTCCCCCAACTAATTAGTTTTGAAATAATTCGATCGTCAGTTCTTTCAGCTATTAAATAAATTATCTCAGCTCATCATACATCAGCTAATAGAGCAATTTTCTGTATTGACTAATCAATCATAAATTAAACCGAGTAAACATTATACATTCCCCATATTAATTTGAATCGCAAATTGGTGGGTTATGAAATAATTTAATAAACATTTCATGCATCGGCATGTATGTTATAATAAAGAAAAATATTCATTACGATCCCTTTACAATATACGTCAGCTCTGTAGTCTTTGTCGATGATCACACTTCATAGTTTTACGGCTGAAAATACTGACTTTAATTATACAAATAATAAGTGAGTAATATTTTTTGCGACAGAATGGTCAGCGTCTCACGTTTACGATGGTTGTAAGTTTGTAAGTTGAATCTGTTAATTGCGCACATTTTAGTAGACCAAGCGCAACCGTTCAAATATATTCACTTTAATGCGGTATCCCATTTACTGCAGCCTCTGCAGGCCACCAGAAGCAATTGGCAGTAATACGGGACCAGAATTGGCCAACTAACATCGTAACGCTGGACGTCATTTGCTAATCTCCGTAATTAATCTAAAATTAGTCTGGCCAATCAGCGGGTGGAGATGAGCAGGAGGGGAGCATCCAAATGCAGACGAGGTAGATAAGCCATGCTAGAGGCTCCTCGTGGAACTATTCCAGATTTTTAGAGGGCGATTTCTGCCCTCGTTCTCCGTCTTTAAATATTTTGAAGCACTTTGATACACATACTTAATACAGCATGAGCATTCCTACGTAAGTTGCAACAAGCTGTGAATATTCTGGGATTTTAAGAATCGGCGACAGGCCTACGGCCTAATAAACGCTGAAACCGCTATTATAAAAATGAACTTGAATTTTTCAATTTATAGCTAAATTAAAACCAAAAAGTGCAAATTATATTTATACAATTTGTATAAATGAATATTCTTTTGGTTATCTAGTGTAAAGCATTGCCGTATATCCAGGCCCTATGCATTGCAGGTCTCGGAAACGATTCTTAATTTTTTTAATTGAATAATACTTTTGAATTGAATTGAGCGCTAGAACCCTTAAGTGTTCCCTATTGCAAATAAACGGCATTCATGAACAAACATTAAGCAGATACATGGCATTCAGAGTTGGAGTAATATTTAAAAAATCAGAAACGTGAGCCAGTTACACGCTTTATTCAGTTCGATAAGATAGAATAATTTTAAAATTTTATTATTACCAAAATGTTTGTTCTTGAAAGCCGTTTATTGACAAATGGGAAACACCTAGGGGTTCTAGGGCTCAATTCATTTTAAAAGTGTTCGATTGAAAAATTAGAAATCGATTTCGAGACATACATTAAACACGGCCTCGAAATATTGCAATTTCGAGTAGAAACATTGGGCAAATTATAGTCTTTCGGGACGCCAGTCAGAGCATTTAATTTTCACTGAAAACGATTGCTAAGATAATTCAATTTTCAATGAAAACTAGCATTTAAATTTTGATTTTATGCTTCATAATTTCATGAGCGTCTATATCGGGAAACACTTAAACGGTTCCATTTGAAAACATTCTACCAATGAATTTGTTTGCAACGAGTTTATTAAAGGTTTATTTTTCAGGTTCTGTGCAAAGATTGATGACCTCTGGTGCGTATAAAAGCGACCTACTCCTCATCATCTGTCCATATTGGCTGACCACTAGACGCTATTATCGAAGAACTGTAGCGCACGTTGATGAAAAATCTACTCCCCATTGACAGTCTCTTCATAGCTCAGGCTTGACGCACAGAGTTCTGATTTATTGAGAGGCAGGAGAGATGAATGGGTGCAACCGACTGAGCCCGTCCACATGCAGTCCCAAAAGTGATCGTACGAGTCGAGGCTCATGGGCTCCAGAAATTTATTTCTCAACGTTGTGGTGGGAGTCTTAAGAAAAGTCGGGCCGAGCGGCTTTACGGCTCTTGAAGTGTATTTCTCAACGTCGCTCGGAAATTGCTAACGTGTAGAAGTGTTGGCAATCAAGAAGCGAAATTATTGCATGCTGCGACATTAGAACGATAAATCATGTTTACTAAGCAGAGCAATATCGTGAATATTTGCACTATGTTCTATTTTTGCCAAGTTCAATACTTAAAATTCAAAATTAATAAGAGATGATAATTCTCTCCAAAAAGTTGAAAACTTTTTTCATGTAATACGTGATAACTCGTTTATTTTATTTCCGCTCGAAGCTTCAGGGACTATATTTTCCAAAAAAATTGTCTCGCTCAAAAAAGTGAGACCTTCACTGACAATGGCATTAATTTAGCGAAAAATCAATAAACAAAATTTCCATTTGCTCGACGAAACAGAAAAAATGTAACTCAGTACTCACTGCAGTGAGTGACAGAGAGCGCATTTTCTCGTCGACGAAAACATGAGGTCACGGACGGACAGACGGACATGGCGAGCACGATAGTGCATTTTTTCCATAAATGAGAAAATGCGCTAAAAATCAACGTGTTGGCGTGTAATTTCTCCCACCATATGTACAGCTTCAACTTATAAATGCCCAAAGTTGTTGGAAAGATAGAATCAGCCTTGAACTGACTTGATGCCGCAGAATGAACAGCATTAGTCGAATGAACGTTGAGCGAATACAGCAGCGCTCTGAGTTCGATAAATTCGAGGGTATAGAGCGATCATTTAACAGACTGTATTGTGGTGACATTAGGTCAAATTACGACTCCATTGTTCGACCTTGGCGGGCTAAATTGCGGACCGCGCCATAGTCGCTGCAGCCTGCCGCCCCAACAAAGGGTCCAAATTAGGAAATTGAGCAGCGCATTACGATGGTGGCTTCGCCAGGGACAACCCAAGCCTCGAACATGCGATGTACCCAAGCCACGTCAGGGTGTAGGTAAGAGCATTCAGCTCATCCCGTGACTTTTTTACTGACAGACGTAGAATACGTAAAAACCTTCGTTGATAACACTTATTGTAATTCCTCTCTACCTCAATGATTCCTTTCATAATCCCTTCATTGAAACAATATTATAAATTTTTAGTTAGTAATGGCACAGAAGTATAATCAAGTGAAATTAGTCATTAAATTTGAAATAGTGCTAGATTTATTTTATTCAAGCCTCGACATAACTGTTGTCTAATCCCATACCTACTTCACTGCTTCCATCGCAAAATATTTATTTCGTGATCTTTTTTCTCATATTTCTTAGCAAAGAGCTCCAGCTGGAGCCGTAACTCAGCAAGTAACTTAAAAGGTCCTAACTCCAGAGCAATAACTCGACAAGCCTCTCGCAGTGATCGTGACACCTCGCACAACAAACGACTCACTCGCTGCACAAACGGCCAAGCCTCCACAAAACTTCCGAACTTGCGAGTCGAACATGAGCTGTGATTCAGCTCAGCACACTTTTGTCGAGCGAGTTATGATCCTGACTGGCTATTCTCCAGCACCTGGAAATTTCTGATATTGCATGGTGCGACGATATTACCTTGCAACTTATCAATCTTTTGATTGCAAAAATTGGACGAGAGTTTTTTAATTTCGAACATTTGTAATTAAGATACATGTGTTCAGCAATGTTTTCTAACTCTGTGGCGTAAATAATATTTATTAAACTATTCTCTCTTTACAAATCTGTCACGTAGAAATCAATTTTCCGATACAACTCGCAGAATATCCTTCTTGTAACACTAGTGTAAATAGCAATCTGGATGACCCTTCAAAAGATATACTAAAAAAAGTATCATTTGTGTTTTTCGGGTGGCTCCTATCAAATTTTTACTACTTCATTCCCAATTAAAGATATGAATATTGAACTATTTCAGTGTGATAAGGCTAAGAGGAACCTCTCCGAGGAACACAGTTATATGCTTGAAATTACCGATTTGTTATATTGCTACGTCAAGAGAAATAAACGAAGCCATTGAAGTCAATTACCAATTTGAAAAATTCAATTGACGGTTATTGTCATAAACATAAGTGAATTCTTTTGGAAAACTTGATATGATTCCCGTCACAGTCTACATATGTTATGAGCTGTTTATTTGATGTACCTGTTTTCCATACGTCTTCTCGGAGTTGAAATTTTGATCCGAACCGTCCGCAACTGTTACGCATCAAGTTACGAGAATTTTCTGTTAGCGACTAGTGAAAAGTGGGGATGCTGCGTTTCATGTATGACTATGGAGTGTTCACATAATGTCTTGCTAACAAATGGGCCTAGTGAATTTGCGTATTATTTTACAACAGTTTAGAAACTTGAAATGTAACTAATTGTATCCAGTAATTGGTCTATGAAGTGACGGATCGGACTCGGAGTGGTACTGAACTACTGACACTGTGCCTGTGGTAGTTTTTATCATCTATCAAATCATGACGCAACATTTTGAGGCTCCACTGGTGAATTGGTGTACGCTAGGCTACTCGGTAATATTTCATTTGCTTGCATTCTTGTAGTTGTAGAGTCTAATTTATGTTGGATATTTTGGCAGTACAATTTTTATTTGTGAGCTCTATAATCTACCAGTCCCAGGAAGTCTAAAAATTTTAATAATTAAATTTTAAAATTTAGATCAAAGATGATTTTGTGGTCACCTAAAGGCTAAAAATTTGTCATCTAAAACTTATCTAGCTTGAAGTGAATAATTTAAAATTAAATTGTTAATATAAATTTCATATATAGAAAGAAGTAGTAGTACTAACTACTAGGTATTGAGTAATGAGTATTGACATAGTTATGATACCTAGTAGTGGCAACTGGCAATTGGCAAAGCAGAGAGCTTCTCAGAGACTCAGACTCTTCTTCAAGTTTAATTTTATGTCCTATACCTAAGTAGACTAGCAAAATGTCATGGATAGTTGGATACCAGCATCATCTTCATACATAAGATATTGGTTTAAATCTTGAGTAAATGAGAAAATGAAAAATGAACTGATTCTGTGGTTCAAATGATTCTAAAAAATTCTGGAAATCTAAATTGCTACTATGGCAGCCTCTAGGTCTAGGAAGTTTCAGAATGAAAAATATTCAAATCATAATAAAAAGTATTTAATAATATCGCATCAAAAAATATTCAAAATATCCAGGAAATGAAGGATGTGCCATGGATAGCTAGGTACCACTGCCACTATATTCCGATGTTCACTCAGGAGAACACAGAAGAGCAACTACAATACTACGACCTACGTATAAAATAATAACCTAAACACATCCTTGTGGCTTGTGCATATCTCAACACAACATCATTATCCAAGATTGCATCCACAGTAGACTCCTGCGTCTCGAAATAATTTTCTCGAAATGAACCGGGACAGACAAAACGAGACGAGAAAATTCCGGGAAAAAAATAACGGGACAGAGGGTAAAATTTGTCCCGGAATAAACGTATGAACCGAGACAAGACTTCTGTCCCGGACTTTAAAACTTGTGTCCCGGTAAATTATGAACCGGGACGAGAC
>NW_025946787.1:204597-395033 GCF_000764305.2 Hyalella azteca | reverse complement strand
TCGTTATGTCTCGTTAAAATGGCTGTAAATTCCGGGAAATTTTAAGGTACCTATTTTAACCGGGACGTCTCGTCTCGTCTCGGTATCGTCCCGGAATTCCAACGGAAGGCTGAAAATTGTCCCGGTTTTTATTGCGAACCGGGACAGAGCCTGTTGTCTCGTCTCGTCTCGTCTCGGATTAAAAAAAATACCAAACGCAGGAGTCTAATCCACAGTGATCCACTAACTGCCAAAATTAAATACCTTATCAAACAAACACTGACTTGTATTCTCAAAAGAAACACATCATGCATTTATATTAGAATTAATCATAAATCATCTAGTTTAACATATTAATCATAAATCAGAGAGACAGAGCTGGGCACTGGGCAGCACTACTTTGAAATGTAGTAGCCACTACTGCTACCCCTACATGCTCTAAATGTAGCGACTAGCGGGTGCTACCACTACTGCTACAATTGCCTTAATTTAGCACAGCTACCGCTACAATTGCTTAAATGAAGCTTTGCTAGTGCTACTGAAAATGAAGCAGTCGCTACATATATTGCACTACTGCCCACCTCTAGTAACAACTAACATGTTGACAATAGTAAGTAGTAACAGGCAGAGGTTGACAACATTACACCAAAATCTTTCATACTGTTTTTTTGTATTTTATATTATGTATGTGTCATGCTGGTTTTTAAGTAATATTTAATAGTTTAATACTATTAAGTAAATCTAAAGGCTTTATCTATAAATGTAGTGGGTGAGCTGTAGTGGCAAAGCCTTTCATCGCTACATAAATATGTAGCGAGTGCTACCGCTGCAATTGCTTAAATGTAGCAGCGCTACCACCACTGAAAATGTAGCAGCTGCTACATGTAGCACGCTTTTGCCCACCTCTGGTTAATTACCAAACAACAATAGATACTACCTACCAAGAAGAGTATGTACAAAATAAAATTTGGAAGTACAGTCATGTGCATCTTTACTGCCTTACATCTTATGTAATCTCATTCTCAAATAATTTTGTCACAAGTATGCACTTCCTGCAAGTCATAACATCATCATTAACCTTATGATAGCGCAAGAATAACTAACATATAATACAACAGATAAAATTAGGCATTATTACATGACACATAATTACAAAGAACATTACACTTATGCTACAACACATTATAACACAACTTTAGCACATGTAATGTTAGGCCTATGTTGTGCAGTGAAATTGGCAAAGGGGATTTCATCAACTGATGATACCTCTATGAATATTAATATTATAATTATTAGATGGGTTTTCATCAGTTTAAGTGTACACAAACTCTTTGCAATCTTTTACTGCTGTTCAAGTACTATGACTGTGTTCATTTCAAACTTTATTGTTTATATTTGTATTATAGCAAATTATTTTTAATTAGTGACCATGCTTAATAGATTCATCAACTACAATTCACTCAGTTGATATAAAAATATTCTAGAAAATATGTAATAGTAAAAATATTTGTATTTGTTTGTTGCTCCATGAACTGGTTTCAGACATTTTATTTCTGCAAATTTTAAGCTTGCCCACATATGGGTTATCAATGAAATAAAAAAAGGAAAATTATGAATACTTGAATTCACCATAATTCCACAAATAAGATTTTCAGGACTAGATCCATTATCAGTGCAAAACTCCAAGTTTAATGAACATTAATACAAGATATTGAATGCCTCTGAAGGATATTAAAGCCTAGAAGACAAAAGAAAAAAGCTACCAAGGGCAAGAAATACTATATACCTATTTCTAGGTTTGTAGGATATTATTTGGATAGTATAAATTTCAAGTAAATGAGAACTGTAAGTAGTGTCAAGACTTAGGTTTTGTATCAAAATGTGCAGAGATTTCAAGATCCCTAAAACTGTGCAACTTGAGTTTAGCCTTAAAGTCTGCAAACTGCTCTTGGACACAATCTGATTTTTTGTTTTGTAGAGAAATCATTGAACATAGAATGTATATTTGTCTTACAGAACATGCAGTCTTATAATTTGTTTATATTTCAGGATAGTATACAGCTGTAGGACAATCTTATAATATTAACCAGATTATAACAATCACGTTGAGTTGCAATGTCTTATGACTATGAGAATTATGAGGAGCCCTTGGCTGGGGGCAACAATGTGGAGTTTTCTGAGAAGTCTATTCGGATGGCGTTTATCAAGTAAGTCTTTTTCCAGCAACTTGGTATTTTCAGCAATGTATACGTAATCACCCAATGCATTATCATATTAGAGTAATTTATATTGTCAGAGATTAAATATTTTTATTTTCTTTTTTATTCTACTCTTTGGAACTCCATGGTTTATGCAGAAATTTTTCTATTCAATATTAATAAATTTACTGCACTAAATTAGAGCTGCATTTTAAATTTAATAACAAAAATCTAATCCAGCTGAACAATTTGTATCTGAATACTACACAGATTATTGAATGAAAAGAAAATTTATATCTCCATTCAATATCAATGTCCCATGCCATGTATATACTCTTCCATTGGTTTTACCCATAATAACAAGACAAATAGGCTAAGCTTCATTAATGTAACCCAAATATATATATATATTTAATTGCATCTTTCATAAGCTGTGACTCCTAAAAAAAATTATTTATTATTATTAGGCTTGAAAGAAGGCTTAATATAGATAGGAAGAAGGATGTGGAGATAGCATTTATTGAAAATGTACGTATATAAATCCTTTAAACTTAAAGGAGCTTCTTGGAAACAGATACTAATTATACATCATGGCTTCAATTCTATCAAAATAGCAAACAATCTTGTCCATATCCAACAGGAAAGTCATGCTGATTTTGATGGCTCAGCTGACTGTTACATTTGGCATCATTGCTATCTTCACCCTGGTCAACGAGGTGCAGCAATATGCAAAGCAGACTCCTGGACTGTTCTGGGGTGCTTTTGTGCTCAGCATTGTGTGCCTCATAAGCCTGGCATGCTGTGGCAACCTGAGACGGCGACATCCTCATAACATCATCTTCTTGGGAGTCTTCACAGTGAGTCAGCTCTGTAATTCTCATAAAAAGGTTACAAAATTACTCAATCATTGTAAACCTGTTCCCTGTTTTTGTCAGGCTTGTTAGCCCAATATGTGTACAAAGTTCCTTGGATTATCAATAAATATCTGATGTAGCTGATGTCAGATAATATGGCTGTGTTGCTGTACAGGTTTGTGAAGGATTTGTGCTGGGCTGCGCAAGTGCAAGCTTCACCACAAATGAGATCATGATGGCTGTTGGCATATGTGTGGTTGTCACGCTGGCCCTCACCCTGTTTGCTTTCCAGACCAAGTGAGTTCTAGCAAGATGAAATCAACTCTTCATCTACTATTTCTGATGATATCCAAGTTTTTAGCGCATTTTCTCATTTATGGAAAAAAGGCGCTATTGTGCTCGTCATGTCTGTCCGTCTGTCCATCCGTGACCACATTTTCATCAATGAGAAAATGCGCGCTCTGTCACTCACTGCTGTGAGTACTGAGTTATATTTTTTTATGTTTGGGGGTGGGCATCCCTGAGGCATATATTGTATTTCTACTACACTTTATTTGTGTGTTCTCCACAAATATTTCATCAAAATTTATATACGAGGTAAAAATTCTTCTATTGTTAGTATTTAAATCAAACTGTGTCTGTAAGACAAAGTAAAAATGCTTACACTAAAGTGGTCAAAAAATGTCTCAAAAGAATACTGATGTTGAAAAATTAGGTTCCAAATTACGCATTTTAGTGTCAGCGCCTCAAAAAATTAGAATAGCTCAAAGCTTAAAATATTCCATAGAATTAACAATAATTATTATAGAATTCACATGCCTAGAACAGTGAGTTTAATTGAATACCTAATGCTCAGGATCGACTTCACCATGATGGGAGGCTTCCTGTTTGTGGGCCTGATTGTGCTCATGCTCTTTGGGATCCTGACCATATTCTTTCATAATCAGGTTTGTGATAATTATAAACTGATAAGTGCTTCTCAAAAATCATATTAACAAATTCATAATGAATCTTTCATTCCAATGTTTCTCTACACTGTAAAACTAAAATCAAGAATTCCAACCTACAAGTTCTCAAATGGCACCAATTTTGGCCCTCAATGAATTGCGATGCGTTTTTAAAGTTTGAATGTAATTTCTACTTCTAAAGTCATCTTCAGTTCTTAACCATGCATATTGTCAAAATTTCCGATTAGTATAACTGAGAAGACATGAATTATTATGCTCTAGATACTGCGTCTAGCAAATGACGTTATGAACAGATGTAGATGTTGTTGCATTTTAACTGTTTTCCTTTATGAAATTCTATTTAGCAACACCATCCTGCAGATAACTTGAAGGTGTTTATTGGCTCTCACACGACCACGTTTACAGATAACCAACCTTATTTACTCGAGTCTGGGAGCGTTGCTGTTCAGTTTCTACCTGGTGTTCGACATCCAACTCATGATCGGAGGGAACCACAAGTACTCCATCTCCCCTGAAGAATACGTCTTTGCAGCCCTCAACATCTATCTGGACGTGGTCAACCTCTTCATATACATCCTCTCCATCATCGGCAACGCGAGGAACTGAAGAGTTTCACTGCTTATTAGAATGATCTTCATTTCGAGTATTTAGTTATCTTGTGCTTTCAGATCGTTTTCATTATTTTTAAGATATTTTTCCTTGTTTTATATCACTTTTACTTCTCGTTTTTCGGTTGATTTACAAGCCTGATGAGGATTGAGGATAGTTTGTTCAAAAACTATTTACATTTGACGACAAGACAGTTTTACCAGCATTTCCAGTAGTAGAATGTATCGATTACTGGATCAAAGATTCTAACCTACTTTTTCACAGTTTTTTTCAAGTTCATCTAATGTACGTACCAGACTAATTATATATACTTTTTACAAAACGATAATGTTTTGATAATGTTATGTCATTCAGCTTTCTAATACATCAAAACAATTTGCCATCATCACCAATTCATCTCAGGCTGTAAGGAAAACAATAATCCATTATTTTATTTTTTCATTAAGTGAATCAATCTTGACCACATACACCTAGCAATGTTGTCACGAACTTCACACGACTTCCGTTATAGTTCTTAGTTGTCAACCACTTGAAGCTTTTCCGTTTGACCAATATTTATATGTGTGGCCAAGATTACAGGAATCATTGTAGTGCTGTACTTATTGGCTGATATTAGAAATTCAACGCTTCTAAAATATGCTGAAGTGATATGTAGGTTAATGTTGTTTATACTAAGTTATACAAGCAGCTGTGAATCAATCTATAGAAGAAAAAAACATTTCCAAATTTCGTTCGCGTTAAAATGTTTCTTTGACGCGTCTCCAGAACTTGTTTATAGTTCACTAGGACCTTGGTCTTCATTACTCTACCACCTGCTACCCCGTTGCTTTCACGTGCGCTTCGGTTGCTCGGTACTTATATCCTACAACGAAATACAAATGTCAACTGACATAAATTTTGTTTGTGCGAATAAAGCGTGTTGCTAAGCGGTAAGTTGCGATAGATTTTTGTTGTAGATGTTTGCTATCGAAGCCCGATTCTGTATAGAACGTGCTTTGCATAGAATCGGAGAAGCTTCTACTAGCTGTAATATTCTGAACTTCAATCGTTGAGAGACCACTGCACACAATCACGGTCTGTGTAGAAAATTCATCTTGCCCTCTAAGATATCAACGTTGAGCTTACCTGCAATAGCAGTTTAGATGTCCTGTTAACACGAACTAAAATTCGAGAGATAGTTTTACGCCAGCTGAATGTGTTCTCCTAGGCAGCTAAAGGGTGAACTTCAATTTTAGCATATTGGTGTCAATGAACTTGATAAAAGCAAGCACTTGTGCACATTTTAGCGCTCATATTATGGAACAGTATATACGTACTTGTTTACCGTAACTTGGAGTGTGCCTTGCGTTGAAATGGATTCTTGAATTTTCAAGGCAAAAAACTCTCCTAAATATCTAAAAAATATTTTTTTAATTTTTCCAGAAATATCTTTAATTAATGGCTAATACTTTTTATGACTGGGATTGATGCTTCTATGATTTTTGGGCATTTTTGACGACGTGCGCCCGTCAACCTTGACGACTATTGTATTGTGATTACGTCTCCATTGAAGGCAGGAATCTTTCAACTTGCATTGCTCAGCTTGATATTCGGACGAAGCATAGTTGGCCTTAATTTTATTGCCCTACCATAAAGCTGCCTATGTAAGCACGCAATCTCAGAACAGAGTGTCCAGGTTAGGTGGTAGAAATGTCTTTGGATTGCTGCAGTTGCAGCTTTTTAATAGTGTCCAATGAATTAATTCGTACTTATTCGGGGACGGTGGTCTAGGAGTCATCTTCTCAAGTGCAGTGCATTTGGTAGTACGCATGATGTGCACGGTTTGCAGAAATGTACTAAACTTGAATCGAGAATACTACCACGCATAGTTGATGATGGTCTAGCTGGACTGATCGCCCTGGTGAATTGAATGTATTCAATGTGGTTCTATTGCATCGATCGTAATGCCATTCCTTCAATAGTACTTCTTCAGTGGTAATGACACGCTTAATCTAAATACTTCTAATGATTAGAAGTATTTACCATGCGTGCAACACGTGCAATCTCGAGTTTAGCTTCAAAAGTTATTCATAAAACTCCTTTGAAGGATAGGGCATTTTTCTTGCTTTTTCAGATTGGCTTTTATGTTCTTCAAGTTGTTTTAATTTTGCGTTTTACCGCGAACTTGCCAGTCGACAAGATTGCGCATTATTGTTTTGTTCGTCCCATGTGTTCGGCGGTATTTACTTTCCGAAGTTTTCTGAGCTTTTATGACTTAATGTCTTTCTAGAGCATTATTTCTGTATGAAATGTGCACCTGCTGGAATTGCTCTCGTTTCCTACGGATTTTTTGTTGGTAAAGCAAACGCCTTGATGCGTGGAATAAAGCGCGCTTGCTTTTTTAATGTAGACATATTTAGATACACTATTTATTAGCAAGTAATAATGTGCTTAAATATATTAGTTCTTGTAAAATATGTATTTTAAATCCCGATTGTTTTGAAACTTGAATTTCGAGACGTTTCCAGTGTCCTGAATGATATTTATAATTTGCCGATATTATAGTCAACAAGAATGAATGAGGTTATAAATAAACAATTGTGAAACTGGTGTGCTGCTCCTGGCAGCTCTGAGTGAACAAGAATAATGTGACGTCCGTGAGAAACCCCGTGTAATTTTATATAAGATTAATCTTCGAATCGACTATATACATGCTATTGCTCGATCGAGCACTTACTACTCAGCTACGTTCATTGAATGGAAGATATTTTTGGCTGACTTGTCTACATGAAAAAGCTGGGAGACCGGTCGGAAAAGGTGCCGGGAGGTCTTATCGACCCTAGCACGAAGGTAAGAATTTTTTATTTAAGCTGTTTTATCATCATTTTGCAATCTTCTGAGTTGTACCATGAAATTTTCAATGTTTTCTGCATAGATTTGATTTTTAGCCTCATTGTGTCAACCTTATGTTACTATCAGCATCATGACAACAACTTCTGATTTGTCGAGGGCGAAAAGGAATTATAGGCTGATTTTAAATTGTTGATGTAACAAGTATCAGAGAAGCAAAATTTTAAAGGATGAAAAATTAGAAATTCCTCTGACAAATGCAATGTATGGTTCATGCCCTTGCCTAGACCATAATAACGTGATTGAAAACGTGAAAATGCGAAAAAATTGTTATTTTTCGATGCGAAAAAACTGGACATAGCTTGCAAGACGTTAAAAATTATTGCTTGGCCTCTTGAGTAAAATGACCAAAGTTCTAATTCCATATTATTGAAAATTCACCAACTACTTTAAAAGTCATTTAAGCGACTTTCATTCCTAAAAGTCTTAGAAACTCTGTTTGAACCCTGCATTCAATGAGCTTGCGCATTTTTAGCGCATTTTCTCATTTATGGAAAAAATGCACTATTGTGCTCGCCATGTCTGTCCGTCCGTCTGTCTGTCTGTCCGTGACCTCAAGTTTTCGTCGACGAGTAAATGCGCGCTCTGTCACTCATTGCAGTGAGTACTGAGTTATATTTTTTATGAATGTGCAATGCCAATTTGCCATTCCTAGAATAATTCAATTCATTGTTGGTCTATGATGTGAGGTCATAATCAGTGAAGCTATTCACTTGGGCGGTGCCTCTAACAATGGAATTTGACGTGTGTCTTTTATCTGTGGAATTTCGATTGTTCCGATGACTTGTGATAATTGGTTCAGCCTCTGCCTGGTCTCGCTCCTACTGCTTTTAGAAGCCTTGAACCGTCAGGTGTCAGCCGAAAATCAAGAGCGTCAAATATATACTATTATTTTTCTAGCAAGTTGAGATTTAGCTTTTAAATATACGGAACATAATTGTATTATTTTATTTTCAAATTTTTCTGTGCTCGTCAGAAAAATTTGAATGGGATTTCGCGTTCCTAGGGGGATTGTTCCTGAGCGCCCCACCGCTGAACTCGCGGTGTCTGACTGCAGGTCTTAGTTGTGGGGTTAAGTTATTATGTAGGTAGGATTCCTTACATTTCCCTTCTCTGTCTCTCTCGTGCGGGCGGCCGACGTCCCGTGTAAGCGACCTCTTGTTCGAGTGTCTTAGTTTCTGTTGCTTTTCACCTGTCCCTCCTTGTCACTTCGTCTCTTTGAGATGCTAACGCTGCTTCTTTCGAGCCAGCTTCAGCGGGCTGGACATCTGAGACCTTCCGCCCCTTGTGGGTGATGAATAGTTGAGACCTTCCACCTCTATGGTAATGTTCATCTTGACTTTCGGTGCGAGATAGCTAAATAGCTGAAGCGCTAGTAAACTTTTGGCCACTAAACTAACTAAATAACTATTTTCAAATTTCCCAACAACATAAGAACTATTTTATTGAATTTCTTGACCTAATCTAAGGAGTGAAATATGATATTTTGAAATGTCAGGCAAAAATTACGGAGTCAAAGACAAGAGCCGCGTGTCTAAATCGCCAAATCGGTTCAGTTCTCGACCTGTCACCCAAAATAAACCTGAAGATGAACAATTTAGTACTCGCGATGTATCTACTAAAGTTGACCCTGGATTAGAAAAAGGGTGTACAGCTAGCATTTTCCAAGAGATATTCGTCTCCGACACCTCCGACGCCGCGCGAGATCTCACCAAGAAAGTGACCAGAAGCAACTCTTCGCCGTCGCTTCTTGCGTCTAGTGAGTTTAAATACCATTTATACGCCAAGTGACTGGTTCTTTCTTTGACCTGCAATAAAAATTCTAATTTTTTCTGTACACGAGATTTCCGATCTCGGTTTGAAGTTATTTTTAAATTGCATTCCCTCAGCGTAGAGGACGAAATGTTCTGTAATTTTCCTAAACAACGTTGCGTTTTAATGAGAGCGAAAATGTCCTTGATGATTGAATAAGTTTTTCGTTCCTCAGAAGAAAATAAAGCTATAAGTGTAATGAATGATTATTTTGTTCAACTGTTATGTTCTCCCATTTTTCGTATCATGATCAACAAATCGTGCTTTTTCTGTTACTTTTGTTAATTCAGGAGAAATTTTCGTCTCCGAAGCAGCATTGGATTCATCGAGTTACGAAACTCTACATGAGCAAGAGAATGAGACGCCTCCTGAACCTTCTGATAATTATCGCGATCAAACACCGACTAAAAAAGGCTTGGATTATCTGGTAGTTCCAGTAGAATTCCACGGCGATCAGGCTTCGGCCGTCCGCAGTTCAGCCTCCGGACCCAAGCACCCTGACGATGGTATCAAGGAAGCTCCTGCAAGCGACTGTTCGGAAGCGTCGCCAGCTCCGGGGATGTCTGTTCGCTACCGCAGATTTGCTTCAGGTTAATATTATCTTTATTAGCATTGAAAAACGTTTGTATAATTCTTAAGATTAATTTAGGTGCAAAACAGTAAGTAGGATGTACCGAAAGTCGAACATGGGAAAATATAAACTGCATTTACCTCTGACGCTTTATTACGCGTTTACCCAGTTTTAATGATTAATAGTATTAATTTTTTACGTTAATATACCTGGCATCATGCGTTTTGTGTTTTATAATGTTCAATCTTCATTTTGATCTGTTCGAATAATTGAATTCCTCATTACACAATTCAAAAATCAACTAATCTTTTTTTTTTTGCTTTTTTAAGTTAGTGAACGTGAGATGCGTTCCAAGTCCCCGCTTCAGAGTCGCTCTTTTGCAATGAAAGTCGGTAAGATAAATTATTTTACATGAACTTTTCATATTATATTTATTCACATGATTTATTTTTGCCATAATTTGACACATGAACAACGTATCAGAAGTCATGCAGTCTTTTTGATTCTTTCACCAATTGCTTCAGTTCAATTTAATTTGTTATGAAAGTTTTGGATTCCATCGATACTCGCTCGCGTTCTTACGTGGCAATTTAAATTTTCAGTAAATAGCAATCCTCACTGCTTTTTAATAGTTGTTATCACTGTGCTTAAACCCTGCATTTATTTGGCTTATTGAAAATAATTATAGTTCTTTTACCGGCTCAGCTTTAATTTTTTTATCTTTGCCTACTATTGAAGTATTAAGTCACGAAAAGTACAAGAATCGGCAACAGGCCACCTCAGGCCTACTCTTTAGCGCCAACATCACTATGATATGTTATGTTATTGAAACCTTTTGACCTGACTAGATTATTACTTGCCTCTTCGTCATTTTTTATCATCGTCACGACTGCGGTAGTTTAACTCTCGTAAATTAGTCCAATTAATCACTGACAGCAGACATGGCTGTTTTGAACTTTCAATGCTCGTACTAAAAAATTAATGTACGAAAATCGTTGAAGGATGTTCTTGGAGAGGGATTGATGAAAAATAATACGTTATGATTTTATTTTTAATGTTATTATATGTATACGACACTGCAGAGAGGGGGCGTGAGGTGGTAGCCGTGATGGGTGCTGGTGACTACGGCACTGCGCTCGCCATTCGCCTGCGCAACGCAGGCTACCACGTGCTGCTCCTCACCAGGGTTACCAACCTCACGCGGTGGGCACTGGCTCCTGTTAATTAACATAACATAACATAATGATGTCGGCGCTGAAATGTAGGCCTGATGTGGCCTGTCGCCGATTCTTTTCCTTTTCGTGCCTTGTTCATAGATCTAAACTCGTTACTTTGATGTATGCGGTTACTCCCTACATTATTTACAGGCCTTAATCTACGGACATCATTCCTACTAATTACTTGTCCTCCATCTCCTCTGACTGTCCTTGAGCAGCCGGTGTTGTCTTGGCAGCTTTGGAATTAGAACTAATGAGATTCTTTACTCCCTGTTTGGGACTTTAGCATCCTAGTCTCTTGAGCATTTAGTGCATCTAGTTCACTGCATCACATATTATATGTATCCAATACATCTAAAACCATTATTTTGTTTGAAAATACAATACGTGCCACTATAAATTGCTATAAATATAATACTCGTCTATGCCTGTAAATTAGCAGTAGGCTACTGAAATAAACGTATCTTTCTTTCCAGAATACGTCTCAACGAGTTAGGCTACTCCGTGCTGGAGCCTCGCAAAGTAACTGAGGGCGATCAGTCGGTGGAAGACGCGTCTGCTGACGCTGATGAACCTTCGGACGGTGAATATTGTTTTGAACCTGGGCAGGGTGGCCCAGTGTTTACAGTTCAGAGTATCAAGATGGCGCAGAGAGGCGCGGGTTTGATCCCAGCTCTGTGCGCCAGTTTCTGGCCAGAATCGGCAAGGAGGCCGGGTGGTTAAGCGAAGCAAATTTGAAGCAGTGAGTTGCGCGTTCGAGACCGCAACAAGCTGTGAATATTCTGCGATGTTAAAATTTTCGACAGGTCTACGGCCTAATAAAAGCGGAAACCGCTATTATTATTATTATTATTGAAAATGGTCATAAAGGTTATAAAAATTGCATGATAATTCATTCAGGGTATGAGCTGTGTTGCATTTCTCTCCTTGATCGACCTCTAAAATATTTACTGCTCTAAATTGAGATCAGTGGATAAATGTATGGAAAATTTACTTCATTCAAACATGTTCCTTAGCTACATTATTGATTCAAGCAAAGGCATCATTGAGGTTAGGACATGAAATAGTAAATGAATATGTTAGTAATGACGATACCAATGAGTTTTAAATATATTTATCAAATGATGATATATACGTTTGTATTTTAATTACTCTAACTTACACACTTAAGCCGCTTCTAGACTCTCAAAATTATAACTTAAATCACAATATTGCGCAATAATATTGAGCGTCTAATGGCTGCTGGAATCCTGTTTTCGGTTCTGACGAAGGCGTGATCGAAGTGGTCACTCGTCATGACGGGCTGGCGAGGGCGAGCGTCGTCTTCGTGACGGTAGCGAACCGCGACTTTTCGCGTCGTCTGCTACGTCTACTTAGGAATAAGATCCTCGTCGACGTCAGCAACAGGTGATAAATTTTTGATGCGAAATCAAATATTTATATCGCATCTCCATCTGCACAATCATATTTTGTTGTCCTGGTATTCTTTAAGACACACAGTGTAATCTAAATAAATGTTGGGCTAGCTCGTCAAATTTTTTTTTACTTCTACCAGTAAGTCAGAATTCAGTAAGAAATGAATTAGTTGGCAGAAAAAAACTTTAATTTTATTCAGCATTTATTCAGGGCAGCAGTCTTTCTAGTCCTAAGCTCATCAGCTTCAAAGACGTCGGCGGTTCCACTCCCAAAGCCTGTAGCAGGCCATTTTCACCACCTCCTTGGAGCGCTTGTCTAAGACTACCTCAGTCAATGTCATGTAGAGTATAGTTGTATATCCAGTAAGCAAATGGATTTTCGTCTCATTTAGATTTATCAAAATATTATCGTTTTGTAACAAAACTTCACTCGCCACATCCAACCTGTAACTTCTCGAAAGGGGCTACACTGACCGCAAGACTCCTGCATGTAGAATTTACTAAGCCTAGCAATAGCATAAGTAATATCCTCCAGGGATATTATCACGCCTCCAGGGAAGGGCAAACCCAGCATTTCAGCTACTTTATCAAAATGCTTATTTTTAGCTACTCTCCAACCGAATCATCTATAGACTTGGTCTCATTTGGACGTCGATTTGGACCATCAGGATCCCAAGCAAGAGTGGTGTCAGCCCTAGCAACGCCGAAGAGCTGCAGGCTCTCGTTCCATCTTCGGCGGTGGTGAAGTCCTTGAATACGATCTCTGCGTGGTCGCTGCTCTGGCGCACTAAGCTTATACCTAAGCAAGTGAGTTTCTAGAACCTATGTAGTTTTTTATTTGCTAGTATAATTTCAATTACTTGAAGAACAGGCGTGTCTCGTTCCCTTCGGTATTAACCAACTTCTCGTTGATGCAAACTCTTAAGTTTCTAGAGCTTTCTATTGTCATCGCCATGCAGCAAATATTAACTTAATGTAGCACTATTTAACTTTTGATATTAAATATCAAGCTTCGTCCATTTTTATACTCGTAATGATTTTTTTTTTATACTCGTAATGATTTTTTTTATACTCGTATCGATTTTTTTATACTCGTATTGATTTTTTTATACTCGTAATGATTTTTTTATACTCGTAATAATTTCCCAAAAGAACCCAACGTGTGGAGACGCTGCGTGGGCGGTGCAAACGGTGCAGAACATCCTACGTGAGGCGAGCCTCCCGTGCACCCGCGCGGGGAGGCTCTGCAACGCTGCAAAGCTGGAGGGCCTCCCGCTCACCTTCTTCCCTGAAGCGCAGGTGGCCATGGGCATCATCACGGCCGTGGTCACCTTCTTCACCATCCTCAACCTCTTCCGGTAGCCGACTCGTGCGAGGTTATGGTGCTGTCCAAAACATACGGTAGCTTAGTTCTCAATTAAAGTAGAGGTATAGCTGATGGTTTTCTTCAGTAACAAAAGGCTCGACTTAAAATTGTAACATGATGTTTGTATCTACCAAGCATATTACTGGTCAACGATTGATTTGAAGGCCAGGCATGACGACTTATTCTGCAGTGTATAATGTTTCAATTGCTTCCAAGTTGCCTTTAATTCCATACTTTCATAGTTCTCTGTAACTGGAATGCGGTTCAGGTCTATGAATTTTTTTCAGCAATCAACTTTGTCCCCTTATGGCCAACCCTGAAACTTCTGTGTCTGATCTCTTCGAGAACTTCCTGCTCGACAACACGTTGCTAGGATGCGGACAGTCAGCCATCATGTTGCTGACGCTCACATACCTTCCAGGTGACCGACGCTATTTGTCACAGCACTTCAGCGACATCCGTTGTGCTTCATAATACAAATGTATAGCATAATTGAACTGTGAATGCCTGAATGCTTATGGGCAATACACGAATGAATGATCAGTGATCGAGAAATAAATAAATCTTGACTGGGACTTGAAGGCACATGCTTTTGGCAGGTTGATCCAATCGAGCTTCAAATAGATGGCAGCTGTATGGGATCTTTCTCCCGGAGTACCTCAATGACTTAACTGAAAGGAGTATCAGAACTCTGAAATCACAAGCATTGACGAATTACTTGCATTAACAGTACTCGGTTTATGTAGCAAAAGGAAAGAATGTTAACTGACAAGCCACGTGTATATCTTACCATTCAATGCAAGTTAGACTTAGTAGATAGATTCTTTTCGGAAAATTGAGATAATCAGTACACTGCGTGATCTTTCTTATCAAGGGATTCTTTCAAAGCAAAATCAAAATAAGAACATCAACGAAGTTTAATCGGAACTCCAGAAAAAAAATTTTTTCATACTAAAGCGAAATTGAAAAACTTCATATCGCAAAAATTGCATCTATTTCTGAAGGATAAACCTCATAGTGAAAACTATATTAATTTTATTATGCGCACATCTATGTGAGTGAGTATGTATAATTTTGAGCAGCATTTAATCTATCACATTTTGATATCGTTTACTAGAACAATGTTCTATTTGTAATCTTGTACCTCAGGCGTGCTGGCAGCTTACCTGCAGCTCTTGAGAGGAACCAAGTACCAGCCGTTCCCTGCATTCCTGGACGCGTGGCTGAGAGCCAGGAAATATTTGGGCTTGGCTGCTGCTATGATCATCTTCCTTCACGTGAGATGATAAATGTCACGGGGAGATAATTCCGTACACAACCATACAAGTTTTTACCATAGTTAGATAGACTATGTGCAACTTATCCACTTATGTGCAACTTATCCACGCGACAACATTTCTTCTCGCTTCGAGTCACTGACATGTGGAAAAGCCTCCCTGAAGATATTGTTGACGCTCCGAGTATGAACGCGTTCAAGAACAGACTAGACAAGGCCATGCAGGAGCATATGTTTAGTCTTAAAATGCCTCGTACCCTACGGAACAACTGATATCTAGAAGCGATTTTAAATCTACCGTCCGTTGAAAAGATCTGATCAAAAGGCCAGTCTAGCCAAGAAAAGCACAAGAATCGGCGACAGGCCTATCCAGGCCTATTCTCTAATGCCGAAGATACTATACTATACTATACTATGTGCTCCCTGACACAGTCATAGACTATGTGCTCCCATTAATGATCTAGCCTCTTCTATTGCTACCATGATGTCATTGGGAACAAAATAATATTTTGGGTGGAAGTTGAGTCTGAAATTACTAATCACTAACAGGTTAATTGTTTTCCCTGGTTTTGCCAGAGTCGTTCAAAATTATTTTTAAATAAGCCAAAAAGTGAAACCCCAGAGGCAGAACGAACCAAACCCCAATGGTTTGCAGAGACAAGAAGAATTTCTTTGCCCCAAAGAATAAATACCAGCCACAACTATTTGCACTTAACAACCAGACTTAACAACAAAAATTTATATTTTTAATTTTTTTATTTCTTTCAGATGCTGACGGTGATCTTATCGGGATCGGCAGGTTTAGACTTACTGAGATCAAACCTGCAGTGGATGTATCCGACCGCTCTGGGCTTGGGTAACCTGATTGACAAAAACTTTCATTATAATTAACTTTCCTATGCGGATTTAAACAAATTAAAATCCATCACCTATTTATTAGCCTTGTCAGTGATGTTCAAATTTATAATGTGTGCAGCAAATCCCAACAGATCTTTGATCAATTTATCAGCAACCAAATACTGTGTTGTCTTACCTGAATAATTTCTAAAAAATTTGCCTATAATTATACCTCCACGTTTCCCAGTTCCCGCTCTTTCAATGTGATAAAACGGCAAATGATTTAAATAAAAAAATCGAAATTTTGCGTTTGTAGGAGCCATTGGCGTATTGCTGCTGTTGATGCAGAGCGTATTCTCGATCCCTGGTGTGAGCGATCAGCTGTCGTGGTCAGAAAGCCAGTTTGTTTTTAGTCGACTTGGATGGCTTGCCTACATCGTTGGATGCTCTCATGTCGTCCTTATGGAATGGAATGATTTGCTGAACTTCACATCTTCGAGGCAGTGTTACGTGCTCATACAAGGAAGTCAGGTTAGACAATTCTGCAATTACATCAACGTATAGCTGAAGGCAGGTAAGAAGATTGTAAAATTCCATCAACATAGCGTGCTTTCAGGTCAGAAGTATATCAAGTTATATCCATTATATGCTGCTGTGCACTATGTTTCTGAGAAATGTTTCAACTTACAGCCATTTGCTGAAAATTCGCAGCAGCGATATTTTGATTGAAGAGACAAGACTTACGATGCAGTTGCATGTGATCGGGTAAATTTGATTTGTGATTTAACACAAATTTGCAATTTGAATTTATCTAGCTTTGCTGTGCAAAATAATATGAACGCGAACTAAGAGACGATTGTTTGTTCCACTTATTATAGATTGTGATGATGGCGGCAGCATTGACTGTTGCATTGAAAGTGCTACTCCTGCCGTTCGACTGGCGACTCACTGCAATCCGCAGAGGAGAAGGCAATCGCACACGCTCCAGAAAAACAAAACCAAGGAAGGAAAGAATGGCGGACCCGCATAGTTCTATCGTATAAATATTGAAAGTCAACATGAAGCCACGACAATTTACAAGAGAAAAAATTGATGCGAGACGGAAATGCCATACCACTATGAAATTATGTGATTCGCCACAAAACTATAACTGTAGATTAATAATTTCTATAGATTAATTATTTCGTTCTGAGTGCGAGTTTACTCTCAGTGTACGCTTCATGAGAAGCATTCGTTAAATTCGGGAATGAAAATGTAAGAAAATTCTGGATGAAATTCCCATCGTATTTTCACACAAGACTAAATTCCGTGCTCCTAGCATTTGTAGCCACGTAAAACTACTATTCATTTTTACAATCATGTCATATTTAAAATATGCAACGATACAAATTTGATTCTTTACAGTTTGGCTTGCATCAAATTATTGTAATTACTTCGCCAAGAATTGCACCACCCAATAAATTTACGCTATTTGATGATGACGAAGCTTAATTCTTAATTAAGTTTATTTATTGTGGCTCAGATCAGGCATGAATTTAACTTCAGCCGACAGGTTATGGGCGGCACAAGATGTAAAATGGCCAAAGCCAATAAAAAAAGCACTACATTTTATTTTTGGTTGATGAAATTGCATTGAATTAGGATAAAAATACTCGTGTGAATGGAATTCCTGTGTATAATTAAGCAGAAGCACACATACGCACGCTGAATAGCGCTTCTACCATAGTTAGCCACCCATTGATTGGAACCAAATTTGAATGATAAACTTGGTGACTCATAACTCGTATATGTATAGCTTGGTGACTCATTTAGGTGATGTAATAAAACTCTGTCGTAGAGCAACACGCACTCTAAGGCGAATGCAACAAGGAAACCGTCAATAAGTTTAAGCTTTTAGTCAGAAAATGACATTGCAATGCATAGAAAACACGATCGCCTTTCGAAATTTATTTTATTTGCATCATATTGATATAATTTTGCGCGTGGCAATCTCACTCGAGGAAGCCAGCACATGTGCAGGGTGCTCATTCAGCTCTGAACGAGCATCTGAACACTACATTTAAATTTACTAGGGCAATCCTTGCAATTTTCACACGCAACTACTCAGTAATTCAGTCTTGACTACAAAATCTTGTAAAATGCATTTGAACGAAGCTTGAGTTTTCATAGAACTTCATGTCGTTGGTGATGTCATAAAAACTTGGATTAGAAAAAACTATGGTTGTATCAACCTCTGGGTTTCTGGATCTGCATCGATGAAAGTCGTCGTTCTTCACTATTGACACTTCTTCAATATAATAAATTATGTATGGTGAGAGATAACATTTCTCACTATTGATACTTTGTCGCAAAAAAATTATGTATGGGGAGAGAGAGCCATGATTTCTCACAATTGACTGTTAGTGGATCAAATAAATTATCCATGCCAGAACGATCTCAAGAAACGGAAGCATGTTCTGGGCGGTCGCAAGTCCACTATTACTACTTACTTTATCCCGTCTGCACATAGCTTGCATGTCATAAAAGCTAAAAATACTGGAATAAGATGTAGCTTTTAGAGAAGGATTAAAAATTTTGCATGTACCCTCTAATGTACATAGGGCGTTTTCATTCCCACGAGAAAAATGAAGGATAACCTTGATGAAGGAAGTGTAAGTGTCGGATATCTTAGCCAAGTCACAACTGAACACAAGCGCAATACAAGAGCAGTATTACGAAGCTAGCTTCTTCCTGTAGCCTAATTAGAGACCTAGAATTAATGTTCTTACATCATATCACCCATAACATCAACAACATAACGTCAATTTCATAAAATATACAATTTAAACAAACGCGCGTACCAAACGCTGCATATACTCTTACTATTTACAATGAATACTTGCATTATATTCCGTACAGTGCCAGGACTATCATCTGGTGGCAGGGGAGCCACATGTCGGGCTAAACAATTGCATAAATTTTAATAGATTTGTCAACTTTATGCGCCCAAAATTGAAAATTACGTCCTCGACAATTTTTTTCTCTTTATTTCATGTACCCGAACGACTCATTATTTGTAATCACACAATCGATAACGAATAGGCAGGTTATACATATAATGCTTCTACATCAAGACCAAAAAAAATTATTCCTGTACTGTCAGTACAGTAATTGTACAGTAATTTTCCCCCGAAATAAAGAACCCAAGGGAATAAGATTCTTTGATACATTTGAGCTAAAAAAGTTTTAAAAAATTTCTAATACGATCATCACAAACACCACACTTCAAAAGCGATGATTAATAATACTTTCAGCATTTATATTATCCGTGCATTAACTACTTTACTCATATTAATCGCAACAAAATACAAAAGAATTCGTAGACACATGGCAATTTAAAAAATTACACGAGATACAGCAATTCAAAACTATGAATTTACCATTTAGTACTACCATTCTGTAGTAGAATTTCATTATAATTGACAATTTTCAACGTGCTACCTAAATTTCTTAATTCGATGACTGCAATCAGTGTTTAATTGAATAGAAATTAAAGCGAGAAATTTGAGTCAAATTTGAGCGTACGAGCAATGCAATTTTCGAAGACCGTCGCTACAGCGCTACTCTACGCGTTGTTATGAGCGCATCTACATGAAGGGATAGATAATGAGACAAGGGCCCATACTTTCAAAAAATGTAGGAGATCGTAAGTCCAGCAGCCAATCATTGATGGCCACGCAAGCAAAATCCACCAATCATAGACAAGAAAATAGAGCGTAAGTACTTACGTTCACTTAGCGAGTTTTGAAAGTATGGCCCCTGCACCTAATCTGGCATGGCTACTGCTACTTAATACCTTTATTTTATATTCGTATTTACCATTCGACTCTCCGCTCACGGATAACGAGGGATAAAAAATAGGATGCTCTGAAGCACGTTGTGCGGTCACCATATTTTTACGACCGATTAGGATGCCATTGAGCAGGAATGTGATTATTATTTCAATACAATTAAAAATAAATATTATATTAATTCTTTAATAAATTACAAGTTACTTCTTTCACTGACTGACCAAATGAACTATTCTATAACATTTCATAGCTCCGGTTAGAAAAAAAAATGACGGCAATAAATTCAGTAGCTGTTCTGTATAAGGTTTCCACAGTCTTGGGGTCGGAAATGAAGCTAAGCCATATTAAAAAATTCCATTACAGCGATGCTCGATAAAAGCGGAGTACATCCTTCAATGCGCATGCCGAAAGTCACGATTAGAGCGAGCAAAGCAAAACTAATTTTGTCAGAAGACTGATTGAAAAGCACCAAGTTGTTCAATATAACGAGATATTAACCACACACTCAAAAGACAAAATAATGATTCAATATGAAAATGAATTGGAACTGAACACTGAATAAACCATACTTAAGCCACGTGCTCCTGTGGAGCTACTCCGGGAAAAAATTGACTTGCTGAGCAATTTTCCAATTCAGAGTTCAATTGTTGCATCCCATCTGCTGATCACAGCCGCAGAGGCGGCAATCAAGCATAGTGCGGCATAACTGGACAGTAACAAACACATTTCAACACATATATAAGGCTGCATGTCAACTCCATGAATTTCTTAGAATTGCAAGTGGTCCGCTAAAATGCGGACAAATGTCTACAATAACCAGTGAGTAAAATGCTCACTTTGTCATGATCAATGTAACTCAAGCGTGATGTTCGTTCCTGCATTGAATGTTCACGATGCGGGTTCTATTCAATTGTCAATTGATAATGAGCATACGAAAAGTATAATTCAAGCAGCACATTATGATACGGACTTCCATCATTGAGAAATGAAATCAATTTAACAGTCATGAAACATCGCAATTTACGAACGAGCATTTGGGAGCTCGGCACTAGGACGCATGTTCGGAAATGTAATCAAATAAAGAATTCGTCCATTCATCATTAAGTGTCTAGGATGAACTAAAATGTAGAGCATACCCATCGGAGTGAAATGTCTTGAATAAATAGTGAGCCAGACACACCGTCCAGTATTATTTAATTAACGTTTAGCGACGCATGAAAACTTCATCCGAGCAATTGGAGCGCTACCCCAACCATCCGAGCAATGATAAAGGACTAAAATATCCCTCATCTCCAGCAAGTAAAAATGCCATCATATACTTATTTTCAACATCGGCGAGCGCAATCGAACGCATAATAAAGCTGGTGTTTATAAATTCATGTCTACTTAACCTATGACTGTGACATCGAAGATTTTTTCAAAGTCAAATCAGCGTTTTCCAGAACGAACGGTCGTCAGAGACATGACGGTCGAGGTGGATGGGTCTGTCGTGTTCTCAACACAAGGCTGTCGTCAGTTTGCAGGGAGTTCTGAAATTATATAGAAACATTAGGGCATCACAAAAGCAATAGACGTCAAATATTTAAACATCGAAATAAGATTCATTCATGGTTGCTATTACTGAATATGAGCGAGAAGATAACAGACTGATTACGACACAAACCAACACGAGACACGCCGGTAGAATGTTTACAGGTCCCAAAAAAATTTTTAACACCGAATTTTTGAGGAAAAGGTGGTTATTTGCCGTTTGTTCCAAAATTCTTTAAAAATGTGTCCCTATTTTAGTGAGAATACGTCATCATCAGACTGTAAATTAGACATTAGTAGGATAAAATATTAGGCATACGTGTTAAAAAAAATGCTTTCAATAAGCAGAAAGATGTTTATTGCCTAAAACACCATGGTTTCATCATACCTAACGTCCACCTCCATCGAAAAAATTAAATTTGCTTCGCAAAAATTATGAACTATAATCCGATGAGAAAAACTTCTGATAGATGTGGTCGTTTTTCTTGATCAAGAGTACGACAGGCTGACGAGCATTAATAAAAGAATGAAACGACTACGCAGAATCAGTGACGGAGCAGCCGTTGCAGATAGAAAATCGCTAACGAATCGTTAACGATAGAAAAATCGCTAACGAATCTCGATCGACGAATCGCTAACGAAATCGATCAACTTAAAACATGATGAATCAAGAACTGAAGGACCGGGAAAGACTTTGCAGAAGTCCGATGAAGAGCAGGATTTAAGGAAGTTGATCTACGAACAGATCCAAGATGATGTCTTTGCCACATCTACCGGCTGGCCCTGGACTGATCATGTGCTGTAGGCCGGCGGAAATACCAGGTTCGATCATCGCTCACGGTACTCTGAGTCAAGGTACTCTGGGAAGCACGGTTACAAGGATACACGAGGGTCATCCGGAAAGTAGTACCCGTTTGAGAATTGAACAAAAGGAAGTAAATATTAACAAATGGAAACATGTTTATTGAAAAGAACATGTATTACACTATGACACTATTACACCAGTGTCATATTCCTCTGCCGCCAGTGTATTGAGATACGCAGTCATGTGTTCCTTCAGTTCTTTGTCATTTTGAAACTTTGTCCCTGCCATGAAGTCCTTGAGTTTCGTAAACAGATGAAAATCTGAAGGAGCCAAGTCCGGACTGTAGGGTGGATGGTCGAAAATTTCCCACTTGAATTTTTGGAGAAGTTGTTGTGTCATCCGAGCCGTATGCGGCCTGGCATCATCGTGCAGGAGAATGACGACAGTAGACAACAGACCTCGCCGTCGATTTTGAATTGCCCGCCGTAATTTTTTAATGTTGCACAATATGCATTGGCATTGATTGTATCTCCACGGGTCATGATATCGATGAGCAGTACACCTTGCCGATCCCAGAAACTGGCGGCGGAGGCATATGACACTGGCATACAAAAACTCGAGACACGATACGACAAATGCTTAAATTTGTCCGGAGATTATGTAGAGAAGTAGTGTCATACATGTTCTTTTCAATAAACATGTTTACATTTGTTAATGTTTACTTCCTTTTGTTCAATTCCCATACGGGTACTACTTTCCGGATGCCCCTTGTAAATAACGGGCCACTGATGAGTGAGCGATACTTCAGGAGCACAAGCAAGAGATACGTTCTTATCAGTTAGTATTCGGGATAGAGAGGACCGTAAAAAAGTTGTTTAGATAAAGGAACTCGTACATCATTGCTCGAATGCGACAAACGAAGTTAACTTTTCAGCGTAGCTTGCAGACGCAGCAGCGGCGGTGACAACTGTTGCGGTAAGCACAAACAAGCAGTCAACATCGCTATTGAAAGTCCAACAACAAATGGAAAGCTTAATGATATTGTGTGGCGGGAATGAAAATCGTGGAACTTAAAAGTGTCGACGGAAAATGTGCTAACGTATCCCAAGCAATGCCATGAATGTATCCGACTAAAACCCAAGAAAAAATGCGCACCACTCGATATAACTAGCATCAATTCGAATGATCCATTGATAAAACGAACAATTTTAGAAGATCATTTCTTTATGCGTTATGACTCTGAAGGCGAAATCACACAAAAAAATCAGAACGAGAAATTAATAAGATATAAAATTCAGGAAAGGATCACAGTCATGGACGTACACCGACAACAGCACACGCAAGAAACATTGTACAATTCATGTTAACATCCAAAACTTGACGACAAAATAAATCGTTTAGAGAATGGATCCATGTTCCAAATAGCGACATCTCAAACTATAAGTTTACATCGGTCGTTTTACAAGATCTCAAGTCTCATTAATAATTACCTGGAGCAGATGCCGCTCTGTAGAAGGAGTTTTTGTTCAGGATGGGGATGGGGTGAGCCTCGGTGTTGAATACCCACTCGTCGAGGCTTATCAAGGAGTCGTCCGAGAAGATCAGGTACAGGTACTGCAAACAAGAGTTCGCTCATTATCAAGTAATATATTAAACTCTCGGCATTTAACCTACAAATTATGAAAAAGAATTTAAATCCAATAATTAATCAAAGTACCTACTACGTACATTCGTTCGTCATACTCTCAGTTATTTGACGTTAAAAAATACCGGAAATCGATCAATTATCAAGTAAAAATGTTGAAACACTTCTTTTACCTAACTTCAATAGCCTAACTTCTACCATGAAACTGGATGAATTAATTCAACTAAACACAAAACGAATTCATACTCAAATACTTTTAATCAAGATAGACAAAGAAGATATGAATGGGTATGACAATCTGAACCTTGAGAGTCTCAGCGAAGAGGAAGCTTTGTTGCACGTCATCCTTGTGGCTGTTCTCGAGGTAAACGTTCTGAATGCCCGAGTAGCCGCCCTCCACTCGGCAGTGCTTCTCCAGAGACTGCACGTTTAAGCAATTGTAGTAAAAATCACTAGTTATTCTTACATTTTGTATAAAAAACAATCATGAATACCTACGCATGACACGTATAACTGTGAATTTTATATAATGGTAACAATTTGTTCTTCATTTGTGCCAGACTTTTCAATTAGTTTGCGGCCGAATAAATTAAACAATCTCCCACCAGTCTATTACTGCTCACAATTAACACTCTACTGCCTGACATGAGTAACCAGAGCAATATTGTCACACAAGCCTAGCCGAAAAGCATACGTTCTAGTGAGCGCAAAATGACTTGCACTGATGGTTGCCGCCACGTTCGACAACTTTAAAATGTTCTCTGTTGCGTGCAAACGTCCTCAGGTTGCTACATTCAATAGTTTACGTATAATTCAAGTTGAAAGTTATGTTCCCGGAGAGTGACATATGGCGATAGAGGGTTAATAACACACCTGCACCATGTCCCAGGCCCAGTCTCGATACTTCTGGTCCTTAGTGTACCGCCAGAGGTAGAACCAGCCCTCGAGAACCTCTGGTCGCAAGATGTAGTACTTCTCTGATGATTTCAGTGCCTTCGCCTCCATTCCGTCAGAAAATCTGAACAGACAAATTCCATATCAATTATTCAGGTGCACATCAACCGGCAAGTACCGTGAAGAAGTTGCTATGAATATAATTGCTATGAATTTACCACGTTCGCAGCAGATGAAGAGAAGAAGGTCATGATTTCTATGAATTCACGACGCTTCAAGAAAACGAAGAAATTTACAATTTATCAAATTCAAAATTGATTTATGAATAACAAAGCAAAAATTCTAAAATCTCACCTGAAGCTTTCAGGTCCTAGTCCAGTGTATGTCCTGGCGTAGCTCTCGTGACATGTGTGGCCGAGCTCCTTAGCGATGTTCATGTGCTCAGCCCCAGCAGCGGGGATGGTCTGGCTGCCCAGAGCGAACATGCCTGCCGTGAAGCACGCCAAGTGGTCCATCTTGTGCTCCAGCCGGTCAAACTTGCTCTCCGCTAGGTACGTCAAACCGCCTCTGCAACATCCAACCCAAATATAAGCTTTAACACAAATAAAACTTGAATTTAAGCTCGCTGATATAAGCTTCTTAACACAAATAAAACTTGAATTTAAACTCGCTGATATAAGCTTCTTAACACAAATAAAACTTGAATTTAAGCTCGCTGATATAAGCTTCTTAATTCAGAAAAAACCTAAAGTTAAACTCGCAGATATAAGCTTCTTAATTCAAATAAAACCTAAAGTTAAATTCGCAGATATAAGCAACTTAATTCAAATAAAACTCAAAGTTAAACTCGCAGATATAAGCTTCTTAATTCAAATATTAATTAACGTTAAACTAAGACATTATTAGGTGCGGTGCAGTTAAAATGGCTTTTTTTCAATTCCAAAATAAGCTTGATGGGAAGACAGTCATATTATATTTTTAGTATTTTCAATCCAACGTAATTCCAAATAAGCTCGAACTTCAATATGGATTCCCATGGCATAAAAACAAAGTCTAAACTTCATCCAGAATAATAAGTTTCACAAGGACTGCTTAGCGCATGAGTGAATTCGCATCTGCATTAACCAATAGGCTAAAAATTAAGGCGCATGTAAAACCTTCATCCAAAAGACTGAAAATAAATAGTGAGGGACTCTGACTTGCTCTTCTGGAGCATCTTTGAGGTGACGCCGTGCATGGCGTCGAGATACATGTCCCTGGCTGTGCCGTCAGTGAAGCCCGACTGCACCCACTCCTTCAGGAGGTACTCAAAGAACGAGTCTCCCAGCGCACCCATGGACGAATGGCCTGCGAAACAATTGTGGTTAACAGGAGAGTCTTGCAGGCTCAGAGCAAACAGGTGCGAGGAGGAAGATTGCAGGTAGAGTGGATTCAGCAGCCAATGATGACAGAAACTTCTGATATTCTTTGAGAAATAATCCAAGATCACTCAATCTAACATTCATTCCACTAATAACTCAAGTTTGAACGCATTGAGGAAAGAATTGACCAAATTTTGTGCAATGGATCTTTCATAACTGTGTATAACAAATTTATTACAACACTCCACTAAAAAATATAGTAAAACATATGTAATCAACACGCGTTAACTTACTTTGCCCCCATTTCCCAGTCTTTGGGTTGAGGTAATTAGGATATAGTCCGCCAGGTTTTTCAATCTTTTGAAGGAAATCTCGGACGTGCAGGACCTTCTCCTTGAAGACAGGATCCCCCGTGATGTCACTGAGGTAACTGAACTCCAGGTGCAAGGTGCCAAATTCCGACAAGATACTTGAGCCGCCGCTCGCCCACGCATAGTTCTTAGCGACCTGCACCAACGATCAGAAAGTCACGCACGCCAAGGACAGTGATAAGACGTCGTGATAGACTGCTGAACGATGCTTGTCTTGCAATAATTAGGAAACATTGTTAGCATATACAACCACGAGTTCAGACTCTGGCATTATACAGCCACGCTAAATCTGCGCTATCATACAACTGAATCCAACCTCTGTATTCTCATAAATGTACGACTCATCAAGAACACCTATTTTCTTTAAAAAGGTCAGTGTATACGTGACTTACCTTCAGACTAATGACCAGAGAACTCATTGATTCAATTTTTCAGGTCGGCTAAAAAGGAAGGTTAACCTATATGACTAATCTTGAGCGAGACTAATGACCAGAGAACTCATTGATTCAATTTTTCAGGTCAGCTAAAAAGGAAGGTTAACCTATATGACTAATCTTGAGACTAATGACCTGTATGACTAATCTTGAGACTAATGGCCCTGGGGCCATACTTTCAAAACTCGCTAAGTGAACGTAAGTACTTACGCTCTATTTTCTTGTCTATGATTGGTGGATTTTGCTTGAAAGGCCGTCAATGATTGGCTGATGAACTTACGATCTCTTAACTTTTGAAAGGCCGTCAATGATTGGCTGATGAACTTACGATCTCTTAACTTTTTTTGAAAGTATGGGCCCTGGCCTATACTTTCAAAAAAAAGTTAAGAGATCGTAAGTTCATCAGCTTATCATTGACGGCCTTCCAAGCAAAATCCACCAATCATAGACAAGAAAATAGAGCGTAAGTACTTACGTTCACTTAGCGAGTTTTGAAAGTATAGGCCCTGAGAACGCATTGATTTAATTTTTCAGGTCGCCAAACAATTCTCCAGGCGAACAATTCAAAATGACGTACTTTAAAAATTTAAGTAGGTAAATACCTGACTTATCTTAAGACTAATGACCAGAGAACTCATTGATTTAATTTTTCAGGTCACCAAACAATTTTTCAGACGAACAAATCAAGATGACTTATCTTTAATAAGTCACCACTGACCCCAGTAGCGACGTTGATGAGCGCGTACGGAATGCCGGTAGGTGTACTGAAGGCGGGCAGGAGCTTGCGAGCGACGTGCAGAGCGCGGTCCCGGAACATAGGGTCGCCGGTGAGAGCGTAGCTTGACAACAAACCTCCTACGAACCTGATGTTCGTCTCGAACACAGACATCTCAGTCGACTGCGCATGGAAGAAACAGGTTCGTGACACAATATTACTCAGCCATGAAAGATTCATTTAATTCTAAACTAGGAATATTAGTTTATGAGCATATATCTTTCTAAAGATTTTAAGACAATCCGTTTTCACGATTCATGGAACTTTCCTTCCAGCATCGAACTCCAAGAGTAACATAATAATAATGCAAACAATAGTAGTAAATTCCTACCATCTATTACAAGGAATAATATTTGCATCACAATGCACGAATGCGTAAAAATAACCATTAGTCAAGTCCCTTTTCAGTGGTTCATTAGTAATAAGCCACATTTCATGAGTAGTTGAGTAGAATGAGTTGAGTATTCTACTCATTTCATGAGTAGAATATTTTTAAATGTAAAGACTGAAATCTTTTTAAGCAGTCAGTGAGGCACTTGAGCAGTGCGCCATAAGCCGAGGCGATCCTCTAAGCTGAAGCCAAGTGACACCAAAATGCATATGGGATTGTCGGCTCTGTGAAGCAAAGAAACAATGGAATACTAGCTGGCATTTTCACACAACGCACAAGAGAATTCTCAAGTAATACGAATCAGAATTCATACATATTCATAACTCGTTACCAGCATCGCAGTCTGCAACTAGAACTAAAATCTTAGCCATACGCCATGTGAATTTGAAAGCAGCCGCTATAGAAGTATAGAGACAAGTCTTCGTCCATGCGAAATGATGCAAGAGGTTCATAACCTACACAGGTCCGAAAGTCCCATTGAAGGCTGAAGCTGTGCATGTTTGTTATCTAAGCGCAGCTTAGCAAGAGCAGTGCGCAGCTCTTGCTGTATCCCATGAATGACCTCGCAAGTGATGAGTTTCTTATCTTTGATACTTGCAAGCACCACGCAACCGACGGCTGCTCAGATTACGTGTCTCATCACACGATTTATTTTAGCTTCACTAACACATTATTACATACATTACTAGCTGTCGCCATTAACCTTGTTGTTTGTGGTATCACAAGTCATTTATTTTATTACGCTCAAAAGTAGGAGAGACGACATCAATTGCATCGACAGGCGACATCTACGGAGAGTAACGAGCTTCAATTAAATTGAGACTAATAAACTGTTAATAATAAAGAATTGCAATGAACACGGGAGGTGTTTGCGCTGGTGTCGGCCTTTGAAGTGCTTAAATTAAATTATTTTCGCAGTCGTCTCGAATGAAACGTACTTTGTTGTAATCCAAAATACACAACAACGAAAGACCAGAAAAAAAATCACCAAAATCCAGTAATTCTATACGAAATTAGTCACGAGAATTTTTCGATAAAAATACAATTAAGTGCAAATAATTATAAGGAATAAATAGGGTACAAATCAGCAGCCTCCCAGCATTGAATGCCCGAGCACAATTTGGTGATGTGACGGTGCATACTAAATAGCAGCATGCAAGGTGTTACCCAAGTATTGGCTGAAACATTGCTCACAAGGGATTAATAAATTATTCACATATATTTACGGAAAAAAATTAATAAAACCACTTATTTTTAATATTAAAAAATTTGTGCAAAATACGGGTCGCAACGAGGCCAACTATACGCCTGAATATTTAATGTTTCTCCGAAGATGAGAGTTTCGAGCAAGTAGGCTGAGAGGCGCGAGGGCAGCCCTAAGGACACGCCTGCTTTAAAACGACGCCACTCGGACCGAACAACCTCGGCCTCTTGAGCCACTGGACTTGTGTCTTATGTGTGGAGAAGCCGCGAGTGTCGGGACAACGGCAGGCAAGCAGCGTCAAGATGGTTGAAATTTGCTGATCTCTTATACCTATCAGTTGCATCAACTGTCATCAGTGCACTATCAGTTGAGCCACTGGACTTGTGTCTTATGTGTGGAGAAGCCGCGAGTGTCGGGGCCACGGCAGGCAAGCAGCGTCAAGATGGTTGAAATTTGCTGATCTCTTATACCTATCAGTTGCATCAACTGTCATCGGTGCATCATCAGTAAGCCAGAGGAAGTTGAGGCAAACATTAATTATCATAAGATGAAAAAATATAAGATATCGTTGTGTTCAGCAATTAAATCAAATAAAAACTATTCCTTGTTGTCGCTATAAGATGCAATTGATACCAATTACGAGACATTTTTCAGCGGTTTAAAATTTCAACTCAATGAGCAGTTATTAATCTAGCAATTAATATCTTGACCTTCCAAGTCACATCTACTACCAATTTTAGCTGAAAATGTTACCACGCATTTTCGATACACTTCACACTTGGGAACACTGCATCAATGTCCATGACCTTCACTGCCTTTTTTTTCGTCAAGATCGTACAGAAAACTGATTTGCTGTGTTGATGGTGATATACGAACGTTTTACCTAACCTGGCGATTGTTTCTGACTTGAGTTTTCTAGTGCCACGCTTAGGCTTCCTGTTTCCATTACAGTGGGCCGGAAAATAAAGTTTACGACCGCAGCCCATGGACGCAAACTCAAGCCTTCGCGATACAACTGAGCGGGCGTTTGCATGTGTCGCGAGGTGTTGTGTGAACATCCAAGCGCACTCTTCGCGATTACTTTCTAAACCAATGCTACGATTTATTCGACTTAGTCTATGGATTTGGATGTGTACTAACATCTAACAAAGTGCAAAATAGGATAGTTTAGTGAGCAAATAACAGTTACGTGAACTAAGACCGAGTTAAAATTAATGTATTTTCCATATTCGAAGCTGAGCTCGTCATTATTGAACAACTCGTAGATTAGTTGCCCCACACCTGTGCCGTACATCTGTACTAAAAGTGTTATCTAAGCTAAACATCGAACTCTATGAGTAACCTAATAATAAGTGTAGTTTAAAGTAATCTTGAACTACACTGTTTGGAATACTGCAACAGACGCTGCTATCATGAATACAACAGGAATATATCTACCAACACATACGTATCGCTGATATAACTCTTATTCTTCAAGCTCCTTCAATGAGCATTACAAACGAATTTGAATTCAATAAATTTCGATGTCAATAAATAATTTTAAAGAGGCTATCAAAAAAACAATACGTCGTAGTTGCAGCTTCAATGAGCGTTACAAACGAATTTGAAGTCAATAAATAATTTTAAAGAGGCTATCAAAAAAAACTTGAACAAAATAATCTGGAACAAAACAATCCCCCACTCAGTGAAGTTTGTTTGTATAGTTATATTCTACTGAAGATACTAAAATTTTCTATAGCATCTCAAATCTTCGGGATGATCCGGTACAATAGCCTTCTTCATTGTCACAATAATTTATTTCAACGACTACGGGCAAACAATGAAACAGACAGCCCACACAATGAATTTTTCGCCATTTGATCTGTTTCTCTTCCAACTAATTTTCCCGACAAACTTTAGCAGATAAAAATAATATTCATATACATATTCTCGAGCTTAAAATTTATTCGAAACTTGAAGATAAAGAGAGATGAGATAGAAAGTATCACTCAAACAATATAGTAATTTATCTTCTGGTCTTTAGTAACTCATTTCTCCTCGACTAAATCTTTCTGTCTGACATTATTAGCAAGAAATAAGCTATTATCTGAATGTCGCTTATAATGTTCGATGCGCTGAGAGAAAGACTTCTTTCTTGAGCACATAGTGGCAAACTGGCAAAGCAGAGAGTTTTTTTAGACTCTCCCTCAAGTTCATTTTGAGTCCTATAAGTAGACCAGTAAACTGAGTAAAGTATCATGGATACCAGCATCATCATACATAAGAAATTGGTTTAGATCTTGAATAAATGAGGAAATTAAAAGTAAACTGATTCTAAAAAATCTCTGCTTTGCCACTATGGTTGAGCAGCACACACAAGTGCACATGCGACATCAACCAACTAAGGTACTGCATTCTCGATGAGCTCCTACATCTCATTTGACTTGCAGAGATAGACGAACAAAGAAGCTCACAAGATTCTTTTCAGTATCACTTGCAAACACCTGCATTAAAGATGTAAAGCCAAACTATAAGCACCACCAATCGACCACGCTGGAACAACGCATGCAACAGTTGTTCATGTACTTGGTGATCTAAATTAGAGGTAAAAATTTTTACTGGGTACGTTGACGAAAATAAGCACCAGCAAAAAGAATGGAACGATGTGTATAAATATAAGAATATAAGCCAGAATGAGCAACAGCACAAAGAATGGAACGATGTGTATAAATATAACAATATAAGCCAGAATAAACTAAGCTCTATCAGGACAAAAAAAAAAAGCTTCATGAACCCTATAGGGGCGATTTAGCTAGCGAAGAAATTGTGCATGGTCGAATAGACCTTCATGAGCTGCACTTCCTAAAGCATGCCCCGCCACGTGGATGAGCGAACGTGAGAAACATCAGTTTAAAATTACATTAGGTATATCAAAGGCAGATTTTCGATAATTTAGTGGGCATCGATCACGATTTTAGCATTTTTTTTAACCGAAGGCAATTTTGTAACCGTCTATCTGTCAAGACCAAGTGCATGAGATTAACATTTATACATGCGTGAGTGCAGTCAACGCGACGTTATACACAGGTTAATTTTGAAAGCATGCAGTCAAAGTGTCAAACGAACATATTTTGGGATCCAGCACACCCAGCGTATCCTGAGCAAATGCATTGCGGTGAGAATTACACCATTTCTATTTGTACCTGAATTATTCAATGTCTGGATTTGAGGTCATCCGACACGAATTTTTCTCTTATAAACAACGACTTAAATTTTACATTAACTAAAATAACCATTACATATATACGCCTAAAATGCAAATGCTCAATCGTAATTCAAACGAGCTTGCTCATATATTAACTTATAAAACCTCCAAAAGTCACAGAATGATAAATTATCAAGAGAGAGCATCAATTTACCATCTATTCATTGGTCTTATAACATTATTGTGCACTGTTTATGATCGTGCCTACAGTGTAATAAAAGGCTGAAGTACCGGCGTTGACGTAATATAGTACGACCATCGTGAAAGAGAGTGCGAATTCCATCTCATATGAATGGGTTATTCATGTTCCGGCGCAGCTTGTTTGAAAATATTCTTCAGCGATGCGCAGATCTAAAAATTTAGAGCTTTAAAAATGAGATACAAGTTAACGAGCATTACTGTTGATCTTAGTACTTTGGCGTTGGTAAGATAATTACGGAACTTCAGAGCAGCATGTCAAAAATTTTCAACAATTGGACTTCGTAAAAAGTGGACAGGCCAAAAACTTAGAGATTGAAACTAAATGATCATAAAATGATACTAGTAATTAAACACTTCGTTAAACAAATAATCCAGTCTTGAAATACTAACCAAGTACAATCGAGGCAGGCAACAGCGGTCTGGGGATGCTAAAAAAATTTTTACACAACACACACACAGACGGCTGTCCGCATTTGCCTTCAAATCGAAACTGTTCCGTATCAACAAGTTTGTTGGGATCATATTTGCCTGTGTTTAACTTTAAACCTTCCCAAAAATCAAGGTCTTCAATTTTCTCTGAACTCAACTGCAGCATTAGTAAACTATGGAAAATTTCCGAAGATTTTGGGCCTATAGCTGCGACAGTTGCTGTTCTTGACCCGATTGTCTGAGCGGCAGGCAATCTACATGTGTGCATCAAACAAAACGCCATCTTTGAGATCTCATAAAATTGAAAATATATCATAAGGATGACTAGTAACATGACTCCGTACATTTTTTTTTTTTTTTTTGCTGAACACAAGAAATTAAATCATTCCATAACGTATGTAAAATTCATAGGTCAAAGAGGTGGGTTCAAATTGTACTTCAAAATTTGGCTTAACAAGAATTATATAATTTTTTTTTTTGGAACACGTGCATTAAGGATTCATTAACTCAGATCAATTATGTTGTACTTCGCAAAAAAAACTTTCTTATTTTATTCTTGTTGTTCTTTAGTTGATATATTATATGATAAATAATCATTCCAGTTTTATTTCCCAATATTTCTTTGACTAGTGCTGAGACGGTGCCTTCAATTCTAAAATTTTAATATTTGGATGACATATATATATATAGGAATGATTTGGCACCAACATAATTTTGAAGACCTATTTGATTAAAAATTTTGATGCCTGTTTTTTTTCGTTGGTGTTCGTTTATGTAGATAATGAGATTTTCAGCACAGGGATTGAAAACATTGTAATTTACGAAATTTCCATAACTCTAATTATATGCTTGAGTTTAAATCTTGTGTTGAACATCGAACAGAAAAATGAACAATTCATATATTTTCGCTACATATAAAAATTTAAATACTGAAAGCTATAGGAGATTTAAATTCCCATTATACGGATTATCTATAAAAGTTTAATTTCATGAAAATAATTCTTAATAAAGAAAAAACAAGTATCTACAAATACAAACATTTTCTACGATTTGTAGAATCACGTTCATCGTGACCGAATACATGTATATACTGTGTGTTCAAATTAATATATATGTTGGATTAAATCGTGACCAAATAAGTATATTCTGAATGTTCAAGATATGTTGGATAATAGCACCTGCTGCAGTGGGGCAGGTATTCAGCCATTGGTCACTGAACAAAACACCTGTGCCAGCAGCAACCCACAGCTGCTGCTCAAACAAAGGCACTCGAAAATACTAAAAAGAAAATCTCATCGCATTTCTATTACACTCGAAAATACTAAAAAGAAAACATCTCATCGCATTTCTATTACAATTTGTTCGTTGATGTTCACCATAACTCAGTACTCACTGCAGTGAGTGACAGAGAGCGCATTTTCTCGTCGACGAAAACGTGAAGTCATGGACAGACGGACGGACGGACATTACCAACACAATAGCGCCTTTTTCCATAAATAAGAAAATGCGCTAAAAAGCCCATGAAGAATTCTCTTCGAAAGATTACAACAGAAATTACATTTTTCTAAATCATTTTTGGCGCTGGTTACCAATCTGATTCAAGTTTTTCTCGAAAGCTTTTTTGAATTGGTGAGAAAATAAGTTTCGGATAAAAAAATATGGAGAAATTAAATAGCAAAAAGAAATTATATGCTCTCCTTCCAAAATCATTGATCATGGGTTCTCATCATACAAGAACGTTTGCCTAGTTTGTCCCGCAGAGCATGAAAATTGTTAAAAATTAAATTTAAAATGTGAATTAATTTTTTGTGAAATTAGGCAATCCGCCTTTTAGCACGACTTAAAAAACTGTTATAACTTGCTTGCATATGCAGGTAGTTGGCCATTTTCGAGATAGTCCTCGTAGTGTAATGAAACCTTTCGATCATCAAGATTCGGTTATTGTTCAAAATATTAGCCTTTCAAGACTTGATCCAACTACGAACCAGCAAAGATACTTCTTCTTAGTTCCTCCGCTCCAGTTCTAGTTAAATTTTCGATCAAGTATTGACACACAAACGAATCAAATCTCTCCCAAAGCTTCCACCAAGTTTTCCGTGAAAGCGACGGTAGAATAATTATTAGCGACGGTAAATAGTTTACGCGTGGATCAACCAACGGATGTTGCTGCATACAGCCGCGGCCAGGTCCGTATTCATCTCTGGAATTCCAATGTCGTGACGCAATGGTAACTCCAACATCCATTTCTCACTACATGACGCACGTATAGTTAATTTTGGTCGCTTCGCGAGCAACTGTTAAACGACCATCGAAATTTTCTATTGATGTGACACCGAAGTACACTGTCAACAAGCAAAACAATGGACGTCCAGCCATTAAATGAAGCTAAAATGCAAAAAATCGTCAAAATGAACCTACGTATGACTAAATATGACACCTTCGACATCTCGGGGCCTAGACTGGCTGGGAAAAAAATACAGAAACACATGAAAGCAACGGAAAGAAAATATATTCAGAAAATATACAATATATATACAGAATTTTATCAATATATTTATATCAATATATAATTGATCAGTGCCGAACTTGCATTTTGCCTATGCTACTATTTATACTTCTGAAAGGCAAAAAAATCTTGTACAACACTTCAGAGTAGTGTCATGGACACTGGAGGGAAAGGCAGGAATTAAAGCACAGTTGTCAGGCACATTCAACCACAACATGGCTCGTACTCATGTCATGTAGGCATCATATAATCTTATAACTACTTCATGAAACAAATCAAAACGAAAAATTAAATATCGATATTGAAATAATTATTTAATATTGAACTCATTTATTCGTTCAAATATAAATTGAACCAAACGTCCACTATACGTGATAGTCAATTCAATACAAGTAGTGTTGTCACATATCCACCAACATCAAACTCTCAACTTGTGCAGCATAGTATATACATCGAGAGCTCCACAGTACAGAAGATCGATGTCAGGTCGAGGTGAGATGTGATCGTTAGCGTAGCCTAGGAACGAAGGTTGACGTTCACGAACTGTCATACGAAGCGACCTACGCAGTGCAAGACGTTGTGTGTGTGGGGAGGGCGTTACGCCGCCGCCTAGCAACACACATACACACTAGCCTGCACTAGCTGCAGAGATAAGAAGTTCGTTGATGTCAGCAGCGGCCACAACAACAGATCACACAGCCAAACCATGCAGGACCAAGGAACCACTAATTATCATAGCAGTCAAGAGTACTGCACCGTTAATAGAACGGCTCGTCCGTTTGCACAACGTATTGAGCGGCTGCTGAATGAAGCTAGCCAAACAACAATTTCAGTATATATTTTTATGAATAAAAGCTGCATTCCCAACGTATTGAACGGCTGCTAAATGAAGCTAGCCAAACAGCAATTTAACTAAATATTTTTATGAATAAAAACTGCATTCCCAACGTATTGAGCGGCTGTTGAATGAAGCTAGCCAAACAGCAATTTCACTACAAATGTTCATGTATTATACACGAAGGATATCATTGCAATTCCCTCATCAAACAAGAAATCAAACATGAACGTTTTTATTTTGGTAATCATCACAGTACGTTCTTGGTAATCGATGTCCATTGTGTCCTAAGCCCCCGCTATTGTACGGCTAAGTGGCTGAGGCTGGAAAGTGGCATCACACGTGGCAAGGCTCGCCACAGCAGCCGAGTGAGGCAAAGAGCCTCAGGTGTTCTTTAGTTCATAAAAGCTGACCTGTTAGTCAGTGACGCAATTGACAAGCCAGAACTTGACATCAAAAGAAGAATTAATGGGTGTATTTTAGATTCTAATCTTTGGTTAGCCTTCGCGCGGCCTAGTTCTAACTTGAATATTTTGATATAATTGCCGCATTTTATACATGAGAAACGGAATAGTCACGAATCAAACAAAAGATTTAAAGAAAGTGGGTTCTCAACACGTCTTTGCTACAGTTCCGTTGAATAAATAGCGTTCGCGTCGTACTGAACAACTTCCCCTCAAAATGCATTTGAATTTGTCATAAAATCAGGTTTAAAGCTCGAAGATTTTAAAAAAAAGTTTTGAGACAAACAGTGAGTAATGTACTACGATAGCACATAGCGATTTCGGGAGCGATAAATACAATTATTATCTAATTATGGCAATAAATCAGATACAACTGTCAACCCTTACGATCAAATTATGATACCATGCCTAGAGAACACAACAACTCCATTACCACGACGCAGAAGGCCATGTATGCTTCAAATTTCCTAACAATCTGTTATTATACATCAATATTCACTAAATACCATGTCTACGTGTAGCTTAGCTTTTTTTCTTCCTGATTCAAAATTAAAATAAAGACACGTGCACACGCACACATGCTGTGAATCTAAACAAATCCCTGAACTTTTGCGTCGCTTTTTATCAACAGCAATGAGAGCAGTTCAAGTAAACTGTACTCGATTATTGAATGGGAAATGCAACCAAGTCACGGCTAGGTAATGGTATAATAAGAGCTAGGGTGAGCAGGACAGATGCTCACATGCAGCTTACACGGAGTAGCCACTAGACAGCGAGTGACTTGCGAATAAGAAATGCGAGCCAAGGATAGCAAGCTTCTGTCCACGTTATTGGACTTATGATTATGAACACTGAATTGAAAGAATCCAGCCTGCATAGTGGGGAACAAGCGCGGTTCTATTTGATATGTGAGGAAATGGGGTAGAGGAGACAGAGAGTGACAAAGAAGGGAAATGAGAAAACGGAATTACTGAATTGACAAAAAAAGATGAGACACGTTTGTTCAGGGAAGGAAGAGATCAGGACACGTTTGCTCTCCTCTGGCAATTCCGCGCAGTGAAAATTTCACGGTTAAAAAAACGAAAGCAATTTGGTTACATTCGCCAATCCCAGTAAGATTCTGTTATCTTTGATTAGAAAATAAATCCATCGGACATTTCATTTGGGGGAGAATATTTTCCTGCGGTAATAGCGTGGTTCACAGAAGATGTCAGATATGATGATAAAAGTCAAGGCAATTGAGCAGCAGCTGATGCTTTATCTCAGTATGATTAGATAAAACTCAGATAGCGTATGAGCAGCAACTCCATTCCATAACCAGACAAACCGAAAGAAATTTCCATCAAAATTACTCAAAACGAATTAATTAACTACAATTAAATGCCAATATATTGAAGGATAGTACCAAATGCATACAAAACAGCATTAAATTTCCCGGAACGAATTATTCAATTGAAATTTTTTTTTTAAAAACCACCTGATTGCGTGAACATTGAAAACACTAACATCAATGATAACATCAAAGACACAAAATAAAACACTGCATAATTGTGAATTGCGCAGTGAATCTAAGAAAAAAAATAAGCACAGGATTAAAAAAGCCTGAGCAGGAATCACTCACGATTTTGTTGAAGTCGAACTGTTCGCTGACCCAGGCCCGAGCCTCTTGGTACTCCTGAGTGAGACCCATGATGAAGAGCGTGTCGAGGGCATCGATGATTGTGGCGCCCATGTCCTGGCGCCCGAAGATGCCGGACGAGTGGCCGCGTTTGCTGATGGGACGTAGCTCGTTCTTGCCCCACGCGTAGTTCTTGTAGCCCCTCCATGCATGTAAGGTCATCTGCGAAATTAAATTCACATGCATTTACACTTACAAAATAATGAGAACCTCTTCCTAGAACGTTGCAATTAGCAGTAACTAGCTAATGTAACAATCAATTCACATGCATCTACACTTACAAAATAATGAGAACCTCTTCCTAGAACGTTGCAATTAGCAGTAACTAGCTAATGTGACAATCAATTCACATGCACTTACACTTACAAAATAATGAGAACCTCTTCCTAGAACGTTGCAATTAGAGGTAACTAGCTAATGTGACAAATGTGATGGATGATCACGCAACAAAGAATGACATGTAATGCAAGTCAAGCGCATGTGCTGTAACAGTAAAGAGCATTTAACGCAACAGTGAAATGCATATAATTTATAGCAAAATGCATGTAACGCAATAGAGAAGAGGGTGTAACACAAGTAACGCAACCTGAACACCCTCTGTAACGCAACAAAGAAGGGCATGTCACACAAATGAGCAGGGCTCGTCATGCCACAGAGGGTATATAACGTGAATGTTGTTATGAAGTGCATGTAAAAAATATCAAATGCAGGTAGAGCTGCTTGAACAGATTGCTTAGCAAAAATTGAACATCTGCAACAAAAGATTGAACAACTGCTACTATTTGCTAAAATATCAGAGCTCTAAAATTAAGTAACTTTAGTGAATTTATTATCTCATAGCTTCAGTCGTGTATAGATATATTTTGGTTCAATTGGAAATATTATACAAGGAAATTTCAAATTTCACTTCTCTATGGTACTTTTCTCCTGCTGAAATTTCCCAACCCTATGAGTTTCTTTTTAGCATTCTCATAGCTATTGACAGCTTGCTTAGAGCATTGAAACTTTGATGTAACTTCACCATAAACCAAATTAACATGCTTTCATATCCTTGATTTTCTAGTGAAAGATTTATTGCTTTTTAGGTAAACTTGAAAATTTCATGCAAAACTTATCTATGACTTGGTAAAAAAGATTTATAAATCCTTTTTCTTTATAGCAGCTTGTAGCTTCTAATTCAAAGTTATGTAGTTTGAACAACTTAGAAATGTTAAGCCTCAATCATGCAGCCTGCAGTTTTATCAACAATTAGATATTTATAATTAGATATAATAATTTTAAATTACCATATATAAGACTCTGTAGAGTCTGAAACATAAAGAAAAAACATAAATAGGCTGTCAAACATAAAATATGTTATATATGGTAATTTTCCTATTTTCCTGGGGTGTCCTATAAGGGACACCCCAGGGGGGTGTCCCTTATAGGCTGCAATTTTTGGTCCCTTATTGGCTGCCATTTTCCATTTTTTATTGGCGGAAATGAAAGCCATTTTTTTTGGAATGAGACATTTGAATTCTGTCAGTCATGTTTCTAAGCCAACACCTGTGTGCAACTTTTATGTAAGTAAAATTTTTCTGATATGGCAAATTTTTTTTTTCTACAGACCTTAGCAAAAGTACATTTCCAAAATCTCACTTTTCACACTTTTTCAGGGATTTTTTAGAGGTAGTAAATGTATGATTTCTTAACTTGCTTTATGCAACATAGATAGTAGAAATGTTGAACTTCATGCCACTATTTTTAGTTTTGCAATATTTTGATTAGCTTGGCTGTTACAACATTTCTACGAAATGTGGGACAACTGTCCCGATTTACCCCACCCGTCCCGTATTGCCATGTTTGATTGTATATGATTTCCATGAATCAAAATTAGGTAATGGCTATAAAAACAGATGAAGTTGAATGCAAAGAATGGCATTTTTCTTTGATTTGCAGGTTGTTTCTACCCTAGCAATGGCCAAGAATATATAAATTTTTCCATGGCCAGAAGTTTCCTAAAATCTTGGATAAAAACATTCATTTCACAGGTGATTTTTGAAAGGCCACAAGTGAAAAAAGATTATTTATCTCATTTTTTTTACTGTAGAAATTTGAAAATGGATATAGCCATAGGAATGGGAGAAATTGGCCAGATGCACAGGCAGGCACCCTGAGTGGCAGGGTGGCCCAGTGGTTAAAGTTCAGAGTACCAAGATTGACGCACTAGAGAGGCGCGGGTTCAATCCCAGCTCTGTGCGCCAGTTTCTGGTCAGAATCGGCAAGGAGGCCGGGCGGTTAAGCACAGCAGAATTGTCGAAGTGAGTTGCGAGTTCGAGACCGCAAAATGCTGTGAATGTTCTGTGATGTTAAGAATCGGCGACAGACCTACGGCCTAATAACGCTGAAACCGCTATTATTATTATTTATTTTTTTTTTCCAATTCATGGGTGGCTTCAGCAGTTCAGCCCAATATTCCAGTTATTGAGTTAGGCTTCTAAGAATCTAACACAATATAAATATCAATAATAAAAATGATACATAGCCTAATGATAGAAACTAAAAAGCATATGTAATTTCAAAAATGACAAAAAATTGTAACTATTCCTAACTGTAAAAAAAAAGGTTCAACATCACACAAAGAAAAGAACATGAACCTTCTGTAAAGTGTAAACACTAACCTCTTTAACTTTTTCCCTCCTTTCACGTGCAACAGGATCGTTGTCTTCACCTCCCTGCACAACGGGTGTAGCTCCTGAGGCAGCATTTTGCACTAGTCTGATGCTCTCATCAATCTGACCTACATTCACCACTTTATTACTAAGCGTTGAAGAAGGCCCTTTAACAACATGTGGCTTTTCGATTATGTTTCTGAATTCGTTATCTTGCTCCATTTTCTCGCGAAGTCTTTCACGATCATCTTGATGTAGGTCATCAATGCCTCGATGAAAAACTCTTGGCGGTTGTAATACATTACCACTATTATCTTCTAACAACGGCGGGGGAGGTAATATCAATTCCGGGCCTACTTTTTGCATTTGTTTATAAACTTTGAATACATTATCAACGCGATTGTTCAATCCTCCTCTCAAATCTGGCAGGAAAAATATTGGTCCTATGCACACTAATAATATTACAAAAGCAGCTACACAGAGAAGAGTTTTTTCTTTTGATCTAATAGCTCTTCTAAGTGACCAAGAAGCATTTCTGTGTTTCGTTGTCGGGGGAAGAATCCCACCGAAAGCCATGGCTGTCAAAAATTAACGTACTAGTAAGTGAAGCAGCAACACTTCCATCACCGCACTCTCAAAGCCACTGTCAGACATGAAGTTACTACGTCGACGGCAATGGGAGAAATCGTCTGCGAATTTTGTCAACAGTCGATTTTACCCTGATTTAGAGTAACTTTACTGTGGCGAATTTGAACCTTTTGGTTGTCAAGTTTCATTGAGTAAACACAGCAAGTAACGATTATCTTTTTGGGAATCGATTTACGCGGAAGATTTTGTTGCGATCATTCTTTATTCATCTTTATGATTGCCGCGAGTTTTGTACATAACAAATTTCGCTGACTGTGCATGCTATTCTCATTATTCTGCTCTGAAATTCCATTGAAACTAAATTTATCTACATACTTTATCCAATTTATGAGAGAAAATGGCGGAATTTCACCTATTTAGGGAATAAAATATGTTAAACCGAATCGACACTTCTCCGAACACGCCTGCGGACTAACATATCATAAGTCCTTCAATACTGAACGGATTTGCTTATACTTTGGAATATAAGTAGGTATTGTCAATATGCTGTGGTAGGAATTATAACATATTTTTACATTACTGCGTTTTTAATTAAAACAAATAAGCGCATTTTTAAGCAACTTAACAACTCATAAGTCCTTCAATACTGAACGGATTTGCTTGAATTTTCGAATAAGAGTAGCTACTATCAATCCAAAGCGGTAGGAATTATTACAGATTTCTGCATTACTTCGTTTTCAATTCAAACGAATAAACAAATTTTTTAAGCAACTTAACAACCCATGAGTTCTTCAATCCTGAACGGATTTGCTTGAATTTTGGAATATTACTTATGTAAGTAGGTATTATATACGATGCGGTAGGAATTATTACAGATATTTGCATTTCTTCGTTTTCAAATAAAACTAATAAACGCATTTTATAAGTAACCTAACAACTAATAAGTCCTTCAATAATTTATAAGTTGATGGGTTGCTTGAAAATGCGTTTTTACGTTTTTATTGAAAACGAAGTAATGTAAAAATATGTGATAATTCCTAACGCGGCGTATTGATAGTACCTACTTAAAAGTTGTTAAGTTGAGTGTAAAGTTAGGTTTTGAGTTTGAGTCCACAGGCAAGTTCGGAAAGGTGTCGATTCGGTAGGGTATTTGAGGCGGGTCGCCTGCCGAAGACCACCACTGCCCTGGATATAATGGACCATCATGATTCCTGCCTTCCGGAACGTAGCCTTCAACACTTTAAGCCGTCCGTACCTAGGCCGTGGGTCGAACCAGCCCTTGATCGAACGGCCACTTGTCGAAGGACAATAAATTTTGGAACAGAACTACGCTACCTGAAACCTAACCTCAGATGCGGTGAACATAAAATTACGTAATTTAACGATGCCCTGGTGGTGCACGGCAGGTGGTGGTCAAGGCCGGAAGAGTACAAAGCCGAGTGGTGCACGGCTGATTGGTGTAGGTCCGGAGAGATCCAAGGCGTTCGATTCAGGGCTTATTGGTGCACAAAATTGGTGGTGCATGGCTGCGCTCCCTTTGAGGCAATTTAATGCGCTAGAAAGTTGACTTCGCAAACTCACACAAAATACTCAAAATCGATTTAGATTTTACGAAATTATAAGCGGGAAAACAAAAATTCGTCTCATTAGTGTCTGAGGGATCTTAATAGACCACTTCGATATTTTCACAGACTTCGAGGTAGGTAGAATCGAACGCGGACCAGCAGAACGTGAAAACGCATGTTTAACTCAATCGCGTACCACTCGGTCATTCACGACTCGTTGAAATTTCTAATAACATTTGCACCAACGAGTTATGTTTTCATACTAATCTATTCAAAAGTTAATAAAGTAAGCTGGGGTAGGTGGCTTTTTATGGAGCCAAACAAATCGTTTGTATTTCGAGTTCTAAACGAAACGAAAAAAAATTCTGACGATGCCCTTGGTGGCGCATCGACATATGTCAGTTTGGATTCAATCTTGAATATACTGTTCGACAAATGGCACGTGGCATACAATTCTGAATTATACATGGTAGAGAATTTTTGGTAATTGATTCCAGAACAAGTTCTTCGATATTTGCATGGAAGTTTGGCATTGAACAAATTTTTGCGGCCGCGCTGTATCAAGTTCTACACTCCACTAAAACCACTAATTTTTTGCCTTTTTCGACTGTGTTTAAAGCTTGTGGGGTTAGAAACAACTCTCAACCTGATCTCTGTTATAATTTCTGTAATTACGCATTTCGACGATCATAAATTGTCCCTCATCAGGAGGTCTTCTGACGCGTGTCTGTGCTCATCAGAAGTCTAATGGGAGTTCGCGTCCTTAGGGATATTGTGACCGAGCGCCTAATCCTATTGTGACCTAATCCTAATTGTGGGGTTACGATTTATTGTAGGAAGGATTCCGTACATTTCTTTTCAGTCTCACACGTGCGGGCGGCCGACGTACAGTGTAAGCAGCTTCTTTCCTGTTCGAGTGTCTTCCTTTCTGTTTCTTGTAACCTGTCCCTCGTTACTTCGTCTCGTTGAGATGCTAACGCTGCTTGTGTCAAGCCAGCTTAGGGGACGAGACACTAAAAACTTCCGACCCTTGTTTATAAAGAACAGTTTTTGATTAGAGAAACTTTTCTACAATTCAGACCTTTCATCTCATTAGCGATATTAGCCTTGCCTATTGACGCGAGACAGCTATATAGCTGAAGCGCTAGTAAACTTTAGGCAACTAAACCTAAGTTACATGTTGATAGTCCGACTTCGATTCACAACGGCAAGGATTGATGACCCACCAGACGTTCGCTTTCTTTACCTTAATTCGGGTGAAACAAATCTGATGCATAATAAACAAACAAGATGTAAGCCAGAGCATTATTTGTCATATCTTCGAGCTTAACGGTACACGGTAATATGGGCTATTTTGTTCATCAAAGGACGAAGGGTGAAGATGTTGAGGAGAAATGAAAAAAATTCTCGCCAAAATAGATATTTACAATACACAGAAATACAATTTACAACGAATAATAATTATATATATTATTTACAAGTTTGTATAAAAATTTAATACTAGTCAGACAATAATTGGGAAAGCTCTTATCGGTTTCCACGATAAAATGAATTGTTAGCTAAAAATAATCACTGCACTCGAGTCCATACGCGCGTTGCTCTCACCACAAACTTCCCATTAAACAAACTTTCCAGCAGTATTGCCAGTATGATTAATACTGAATTATATATTGGCAAGCCTAAAATTCCAGCCCGCTTCACATGATGGGCAAAAATAGATCCCCGACAAACGATTCATGGACTACAACCATCGCGTCCAAGCTTGATAGTCATAGAAAGCAGGATTGCTTTTCAAGACTCATTACACACTCATGACGTGACTCGTATTTTTCATGAATCGTGATAACACTGAATAATCACTAATTAATAATAACAATTTTTAGCATAATGTAACAGGAAATTTGAGCATACATTTATTCATTTGAATGAAAAAATCACCAAAACAACGCGATGCACTGGCGAATTGTCACTCAAAATGACTGACAACTAGTTTATCAAAAGACATACCCATTAATTAGATATCGAGTAAATATGTGAACATAATTTGACATTTAATGCATGAAAAATTTGCACAGTTATAAACTGAGCGCATACCGCAGAGAGTTTTACTTAGAAGTTGAGTTGGACCAAAGCACAAGTCAGGACACACATTTAAGCGAACATGGGTGCAAAGAAACCTATAACTCCATATTTTGAGCATACACACGTTTAAAGACACTAAAATATCCATCTGCTGTAAACCACTAATCGGCATGAATCCACCTAGGATAAGCAGAACCAGGTCATTTTAAACTGGACCAAATCAATGATAAAAGGACTCTGAAGCCAAACCTAACCCACGTGACACATCACGATCGTCTTTTACTTCTATAGATAAAGTCATTACCTTCAACTGACAAGAAGGCTGAAGAACAAGCAGAATAAACAATTGAACTGATAAAAAGTAACAAATCTGAGAATCTTAACAGGTCCATTCTAGTAGTATGCACAACAAACCATCACTTCTTGAACCTACACTCGCTTCATACCAACGCTGTAAGTCTCGGACCTGTCTAGAACAATAGTTAGTTCCGCACTGGCGGGTAATCTAGCATTGCCACAGATAAGTTTGGTAACTTGTGATTACATTCTTTTATTTGTGATGCTTTCTCAGTCAAAAGCCATGCCGCGCTAACGATAAAATAATTTCAATCTACCGAGTTAACCCTCTACCGCCTGACATGAGTAACAGGAGCAGTATTGTCACAAGCCTAATTCCCCCAAAAGGATACGTTGCTAGTGAGCGCAAAATGACTTGCACTGATGATTGCCGCTAGGTACAACAACTTGAAAATGTTCTCTATTGCGTACAAACGTCCTCAGGTTGCTACATTCAATAGTTTTCGTATAATTTAAGTTGAAAGTTATGTTCCCGGAGAGTGACATACCGCGGTAGAAGGTTAGAACTCTCAAGCCATCTATAAATTTCAAATCAATAAACGGTCGCTAAGTTGCGAACTCATGATCAAAAATATCCGATAACATTTATATTTCAGAGAATGAATTGATCAAGTGAAAACTTTTTCAAGGAGGTAATCGTTCTAAAACCAAACTTGAGAAGCCACTAAAATACATGCACTGCAACACATGGTCAGCTCGCTTGACCGTTCTTGTAGCATTACATCCTGCAGAGAACAAAACATTAACTTCGAAAAATACTAACGCTGATGTTGCAACATCTTTACCTAGCTTGAGCACATAGATCAGACGGTTATAGCAAACCTCTAATATTTAAGAACAGGCTAATCAACATTCAAAGTTTTTCAAATATGTCGAAAGCAATTTGGGAACAATTTTTCTCTTAAAAATGCATTCATCATACACAATAAAAGATGAAAATCTGACTAAAAGTCCCTAATTTAAAGACCATTAAAACTGGCACACTTCAAAACAGTGGCAGCTGGCAGCAACATCCATTTATATGATGACGCCATGAGTCACCCTCTTAGATGCGGTGCTAAGTGCGTCAATAAACCTAAGATCACCTCAATAAAGTCTAAGAATATTTCATATAACTGTTGCTGAAGCGTTGGCGAGTCCATCAGCTACAGCAACCCTATGACTAGCATCCTGCACTCCAGCGCAACTCGCCGACGACTAAAAGCAAATTGCCGGCAAGTAAACTGGAACAATCCATAAGCAATATAATACCAACTCTGCAGATACTGGAGTCAAGAACAATTCATCCTTACTTAACAAGTTTCGAAAACTCAGAGAACACTCGAAAGCAACGACAAACATACAAGAAGGGAGAATTGGAACCGCACTTCAGGGTGATCAGAAAGAGGGGAGGAGAACAGATTTAATGGAATAATTTCTACGTTTATGCAAGCAACACAAGCGTTCAAATTTTGACACAACTTCCTTCTTTGATGCTAATGAAATCAATCTGTCGCGTTTGAAAAGTACGGTCCAAACAAAAAATGTTCCGCACAACAATAAATGCAACTAATATTTTGAGGAATTAATACGAGTATAAATCGTTGCTCAAAACTAAGTAAATAATCTTTAATGTTAATATAAAACTTATACACAATTTAGTCATTTAGCATTTGAATAGTACCTCTCTGACCACCCTGTACACTGACTGTCACTTCGAGTGCACTCTCCATGAAATAATATAATAACGTATGACACCGCATATTTGCTGACTTGCAACGCAAAAGCCACTGCAGATTAATATTGCACAGGAGCGGAGGATAATGGGCCAGCATTATAATAAAAACATGATCTAGATGAAGACGTTATAATGCCAAGCCTGTCCACCGCCATACTATTGCAACCACTTAACAAAAATTTGTAACAACTTAATAAAATATAAATTGTTCGTGGAAACGTTGCATTTTTTGTGGGACGATCTAATTAGTCATTTCAGCTTTACGATGCAGCCAAGTCACCCTAATTACTGGTTCGTTAAATTTAGAAGAAGATACTAAACACGTTAGTTTTCCTGCAAGTGAGAGCTCGCTGCTCATTTTATGTACTCTCCGACGTATACAACGGGAGAAGAAATAACCCATGTTGCCGAGCCAGGTGACTGCAATCGCGTATCCCTGATTTTCCAAGAAATAAAAGTTTAAAATTGCTAAACCCTTAAACATAGACAGGATGCTGCACATCTTTGTCATCCCCAGACTGTCCAGCAGCACCTCCAGCTCCTGCCGTGCCCCCTACCGGCACGATGACGGTGCCTGAGCTGGGCGGAGTGCTATCGAAGAACCGCCTGAAGGTGAACTCGAAGAAGCCGTGGTAAGGCTGATTACTGTTGAAGCTGTCAGCGTCCGAATCGTTTTCGCTGCGAAGACGGTCAGGCTCGATCGGGTCAAAGTTAGACGTGTCTGTAGGGTATTTTATCTCGGGGATATAAAGGGCCTGCTGCTTGCGCAGCCCAGCCTCAAAGTCTACCTCAGCGAAGAACGAATGATTTTTGATTTCCTGAGCGTTACGACCCAGCCGCTGCTCTGGACTTGTAAGCAGGCGCAAGATGAGGTCTTTGGCCTCAGGCGACACGTTGGCTCCTTTTGGGATCCTCAAACATGACTCCCAGTTTAGCACCTGCATCAGGAAAGTGTCTCAATTTAAGCAGTGGATGCGCCATGCTAATAAATACAGGCAACGAGCAGGGTAAAAAAATAAAGATCACACAACTCATTAGATTACACTTTGACTTGACAGAATAACAATAGGCAAAATAAAACTACAAACCAAACCAAATACGTTCAAGTCAACTATACCCTCAATTTCAGCAGTGGATAAAAATATAGCCCTACCTTGTACTGCGTTTCGGCGGGAGTGTTCGCAAGGAAAGGAGGCTGTCCCACCAGCATCTCATACAAGATCACTCCAACGCTCCACCAGTCACAGAGCTGAGAGTATCCCTTCCTGTCGAGCACTTCAGGGGCGATGTAGTTAGGCGTGCCGACGAGTGAGTGCGCGAGGCACCGCAGATGTTGCCGGCGTCGCCGCCGCTCCAGGGGCTTCAGGTCATTGCAGCGACACACGAGATCGTTGTCGCCGCATGGGTCCATTGATTCTTGCCGCGCGTGGTCTCCTGTAGGCACACAAAATAGTCAATAATCAGGAGAGGTCTTTATACTAGTTGAATTATCTAACATAAAACGGATTCTGAATAGTATAAATGAAGAAAAAATCTATTAAATTCATACATAGGCCAACTCAAATGCATAAAACCAAACAAATTTCACTGCACGTATGATCTAAAAGTGTCGTTGTAATTTTTTAAATGATGGATAGTAACAGCATATAAAAGATATATAAATAATATACCTTTTCTTTGGTAGTAGCGTGAGTTGTGTGTCCAGCGAAAGCCAGTACAGAGGCCGAAATCTGTTAGTTTAATGTGACCGTCTCTGTCGATGAGGATGTTGTCAGGTTTTATGTCGCGATGAATGAAGCCCATCTTGTGGACGCTCTCGATGGCACACACAAGTTCCGCGATGTAAAACCTTGAGAAAAAAAAAAACTTAATGTCAAAAATAAAAATAACTTGGTACATATAAAACAATTCGAAATACTTCAGTTGTAAAATAATTGAAAAAAAAAATTCAGTAAAATAATGTATTTGGTTATGAGTGATAGTGGAAACCACTCACCTTGCCAAAGGTTCCATGAAGATGCCAAATTTAATGAGCAGCGACATGAGATCGCCGCCAGGGATGTAGTCCATAATTAAATAAAGATTATCAGCGTCCTGCACGCATAAATTCTATTAAGATTCAAGGCCCGTGTTCAAAGAAGAAAAAACTATATTGACCGAAACACTTTAGGCAACGATCTCAACCGATAAGGAATAACAAATTCCTAAGAAATAGTTACAAGGAGGATACAAAACACGAGGCAATCAACTTGATAATCTTGAAAATTTAAACCCAGAAACAACGCTTTACAAATTTGCAAATAATAAATAAAGTAAAAATAAAATGTAGTCGAAAATATCAACTTTAAACTAACTTTCATTGAAAAGTTGTACGTACAGTGAAATGAAACCGAATATTGAAGTTACTGACCTGGAAGGAATAATATAGTTTAACCACCCAATCGTTGTCGGACTCGGCCAGAATATCGCGCTCAGCTTTAACGTGCGCCACCTGATTACGCTTTATGACGTCAGATTTACGGAGCGTCTTCATGGCGTAGAGCTTCGAGCCGTCGTATTTACGCACCAAAGCCACTTCACCAAACGCCCCAACACCTGATTAACGTCAATGAAATTTAAGTTTTAAAATCAATTACACTTAAATCATTTGTTTTCATCAATTGAAGAATACTGAGAGTTTCAATAAGTGAGAGTTAGAAATACACCAAAAATTAGCATCAATGTCGTAAGGACACAAACCGTGAAGTAGGAAAATTACCTTAGATATGTCAAAAGAAACATATTTCGACAAAATAACATATATTAACTCAAGATAAAGATTTTTGAAACGTAAATCCGACAAGCAAGACGGTTAAAACATAAGTAAATCAATTATGAAACAGAGAGCTAATTCAAATATATAAATTCTTGAGTAATATACAGATCAAATTAAAAGATAATGGCGCAAATATTTCGCCTATGCATTTTGTTATGAAAGAAGCAGGAATGACAGCAGTTGATGCAAGTCATTAACTCACCAATTGTTTTAATATGATGAAACATAGATTTATTCATTTTGGCTCTCTTTAATCGGATAAAATTAGATTCTTTTTGGCAAAGGACTTTTCTCATTTCGTGTTGGTCTTTGGTAGATAAACCGATTTTCTTCATTTCTTTTTCTAGCTGCATTTCTCTGTGCTTTCTTTGATCAACGCTCTTAATGATGTTCTCGACATGCTGTTCCATGTAGAACTTGTAAGCCTCAGGTGAATACTTCACTCTGGGTTCAGAGTGTCCGCCTTCCTGGTCTTGATTGGACATCTTCTTGCGCTCAGGGATAGGGGACTGATGCAGTGTCTTGTTGTGGTGGGGAGTAGGGGGAGGTCGAGGAAGCATGGCAGAGCTATATGACGTCGTTACCGTCGTGGTGGCAGAACCAGCACTTGTCTGTAGACTACTCTTAACACTATTGCTACTGGTGCTCGTCGTGGAATGGGATTGGGCCAAAGAACCCATATTTGGAGGTGGAGGAGCTAGCATTCCCCTCACGGCCGACTGACTGCTCGACGAATAGCCCGACTCGAGCGTCATGTCGGACTGCGTCGAGGGGGACGACGTCGCTGTTGAAAGACACGACACCGGTGACGGGGAGAGCGCGTGTGTGTCGTGTGACGTGACTGACGAGACAGGAGACGCCGAGCGCGGGGATGCCGTGCTCGGTGTATCGCCCATTACACGACTCAGTCGGCTACACATCACCGCCCCTGCGGAGATGCCGTCGCATTCGCTGTAGGCGTCGGTCATGTGACCGCAGTTACCACCAGACTCGCTCAAGGTATCTATAGGGATATATGCAAGGGGCGTGGACGACAGATCCAGTTCCTGCACGGGGTTCTCCTGCACTGGGATGGACGTGAGCGCAGGACTTGCGCACCCTCGGCCGTAGGACGCCGGACTTGTGGAGCCTCGGCTGTAGGGGCCCCGCTGGGTCGTGTACGAAGAGGCTTTGTAAGCGCGATCAGCAGCAGCGGCCTTAGCCTGAATTGCTGAGAGATAACTGGGTGGGTCGAACTGCGGCACGGGCGCATCCATGGACGGTACGGGCGGAGTGACGGGACTGGGTGACGATGAAGGCGACGTCAGAGGGTACGGAGATGCATACGACGAGGCGGAAGATGATACTGGCAGAGTGTATGGTGAGGAGGTGGAAAGTGTGAGAGGTGAGGCAGGGGGCAGGGTATGAGGTGATGACGTGGGGGGTAGTGTGTAGGGTGATGCCGAGGGTGGCAGAGTGTAAGGTGATGCCGAGGCATTAGAAGGCGTAGGTGTATATGGGGGAGGGGGAGGGGTCACCGTCGCCGAAGGAGTGATAGTGGAAGCCGAAGAGGAGGACGACAAAGACGCTCCGGTATAATGAGAAAACTGTTGCTGCTGTTGGGAGGATGTAGAGAGGGTGGACGGGGGAGGAGGCGAGGGAGGTGCGACGGCTGTCTGCAGGATGGGCTTTTGGACGTGCGTGCTACGGACGCTCTGCATGATGACGGGCGTGGGAGTCTTGGCCTGACGGGCGGCGTGGCCGTAGGACGGCTGGTGCTGGTGCTGCGGCGGCAGTAGCGCCACGGCCATTGCACCAGCGCCTAGGGACCCACCACTAGCGATCATGGGAGGGGGTGTCGGCCCCAGCGACCCAGTGGCGGGACTGGAACGGTCCACGGCGGGACTTTGTCGGGACTGGTATGGCGGCGGCTGCACCTGTTATTTCAATAAAATATTACGTCAGCTAAAGCACAGGAGCAATGAAATAGCGGCTAAATCACGAACGTTAAATAAGTGAAAATACGGCAGCTACAGAAGACCAATTCTCTCATAAGCCTGACAAGAGAGGAAAGACATTAATGAGCAATCTGAAATCACTTATGGGCCCAAATGTGATGACGAATGTGGAATATAGACGAATAATTATTGTGATAGTATAAAACCAAGTAAATCGGTCATTTTCATATGATAGAATAAAACCACATACACCATACAACGGTTACAAAATAAGGTATTCACCTTGATAGGTTTGCCTTGTGTCGGGTAAGGAGGGGGCGGACCCATTACTCCCACGGAAGACACGGCACTGTGATGCACCATCACAGGTCTGCCTGGTCCCGCAGCGCTCACGTTGACGTAGTTGGGACCAGGCGGCTTATTCTTGCCGGGCCCTGGCGAGAGTCGGGACAACAAAGGCGGCATTGTCTGTGGCGGCGGTGAAGACGGAGTTCCTCCGCCGCCAGGCTGGTGGGACGGCACTCGAGGCGGCGGTGGTGGAGGCGAAGACTCGTACGCAAAGTGGCGTGCGGCTCCCGCCATCTGAGGGAAGTCGGTGGGAGTGGAGGCGGTGGAGGAAGAAGACCGAGGTGGTAGCGCTGCCGGGTGAATGTGGTGGTGGTTGGTGGAGCCGATGACATCGTAGGACATTCCTCCGCTGCTGACAGCCGAGTGTTGTGGGGGCGGGGGCTGGGCAGGGTTGTGGTGCAGGGAGGGATGGTGATGCGGTACGTGCATGTGGTGGTGCACATGGTGCAGGTGGTGCGGAGATGGTGGCTGGTGATGGTAGGCAATGGTGCGGGGAGGAGTGGGGGGAGCGGGGCCTGCCCAATCCGGGGCTGAACAAACCACGGGACTCAGGCGCTCCCGTGGGCCCCCGTGGGCGAAGGGCTGCAGCGACGCCCGGATCTGGTGCAGCGCCTGCGGGGGTACGACGGTGTGAATCTCAGCACGGCACAGAGAGCATGACACAGCATGGCACAGAATGGCACACTCAGTATGATACAACATGGTACACTCAGCACGGCACAGTAGCACTCTCACAGTAAAACTAACTTAAAAATTACGGTCATCACACCACAATTAACAGTCTAATGGTATTTACGGAAAACGTCGATATCATCAACAAAACGCATCTCGAGGTTAATTTCTACTCTCCTACATTGTTTCATTTTCCTGATAAGTAAAATCGCAACTCTATAAACAAAGAGAGCACAATTAATACATTAGAAGACTGACCTCCTTGTGGTAGTCGGCTCTGGTAGTTCGTGGCACAGAGTTGGTGGTCATGGCAGTCCCGGATGGAGGCATCGGTGTGAGGCCTGGGCGTGTGAGCAGCAGCAGAGCTCGCTACCTCAGTAGCTGAGTGCAGCCGGGGGAGGTGGCGAGAGCTGCAGGCGACCGCGTCGTGTCCGAGTGTCGTGGATACGTCATCATTGATGTCATCATCGCACGAGTAGCATCACAAGTTTTCCTGCACATCAAAGGCATCGTAAGTCTTCCGATGTGTATACCAATAAAAAGACTTTTTCATTTGAACATTAGGTATATACATGAGGTAATTCATTGAAAAAGGTCGGTAAAAAGCCAAACGTGATGCATGAATTGCTTCGGTAAAATAACGCCTACATGCTAACTGAGATCCGATGAACAATTTATAATTTCTCGTAGACATTGCAAGTTCTTTTAAAGTTAAGAATTAAATAGAGTACAAGCTTAACAGTGAGTTTACCATATTTAATACCATAGCTGCAAACACAAATCTAGTAACTTTCCCAATCGGAGATGATGCTGTTGAGAAAACTCGAGCACCTAAAGTAGCATAAAGAAGTCTAAAACGTAGTGTACGGTAGTTCTCACGCAGCTCCATAATACTCTTATAATGTTCATCCCAAGGAAGTTCAATAGCAAATAACGAACAAGGTATAGCTCAATATAAGCTATTTCACAAAAAATGTGAAATTCGTCATCCTGACATCCGTAGCGCAATTCTAGATTATTATAATTCGTGAATGTTTTATTAAATAACAAACGATAAACCTTAAGCAGGAGCAAGTGCGCCGCAAGCGCAGACGTTATTGTAAAAGTTCCTAGGCAACGGCAGCATCTAACAATTTGTTAGCATGGATACCTTAGGCGCTCTAATTTCTCAGAAATTGTGCCGGTGTTCCCTAGTTAGGAGCTATGCGAGCGCAAGGCTGGCGCGCAAGGCCAGTGTAAGAAGCAACTCTTAACAGAAATGATGCAAGGTTCTTTGCATCTTTATTTCAAAATTATTCATCCTCACTAGACTTGTCTTTCCTGAGTAATTCAAAAAACGCCCTTTGAATGGCAGTTATCTTCATCATCTCCAGGCGCCTTCCTTAATCTAACTCCATATTTTTTATTCATTATTATGCCCCAGTTGCAAATTTATACTGATGATAACGCACACCATTATGGAGAAATGTGGATCAGTAGGCACATCCATCGCATCAAATGTTAGGGCAGTCATCATAATTTCTGCATTAAATCCAAATCTCCACGTCAGTACCTATATAATCTCCGACAGCTCAGGGAGAATCTTTACTACACCAGTTACAAAGCTTCAGCACCGAGTGCATCATTGCAGCAAGAGCTACACCATCAACAGCGGCAGCAATAGTATATAAAAGCTCAGCTCAGTGCGATACAGCACAAGAAAGAGAAAGCACATTCCCCAAGAGGAGGGTCTCCTTACACCACACGCGGTGTACAATTGCAGCAACTCGCCATCACAACTTTGTAGATATCAACGACATGCAGAAACGACGCTACTGTTATGCCGTCAACTTTGAAAATCATCATTACAGCAAAACAGGAATACAGTTCAGCTTCCTATTTCATTTCATTATTCAAGTAGAGTACATTTTACAACAAGATACATCGTTCAACCACGAAAATACACGACATACGTAGTTACTTTCTTGTTTTTTGGCAAACAATGAACTTCTTTGCCAAAGCTATTGTCAATTAAATGCCAGCACACATGAGCGTCACTTACCACGTCGCTGATGAAGAGCGCAACACGGAAGCGTCTCTATTACCACGATTTAATCTTAATTAAATTAATCTTAATTAATTAATTAATTTAACTTAATCGCACATTCTCAGTGGATTAATCACGTGACAGGCGGTTAACTGATTGATCACGACAAGACAGATTGGATGCTTCGTGCATCTTTTATCGAAAATATTATATAATAGCAAAAATACAAGAAAAATCGCTGCTCATATATATATATGTCGGAAAAAAGCGTTTACAATGAGCTGCACGAGAAAATAAAACTGGAAAAAACATTATGCAAACATCGTCTGGCCACTAATAAAAAGAAGAAGTGAAAATACGAATATACGAAAGTGTGTAATTAACGAATTAATTGAAAATGAATGAAGCAACAATAGTGAAATAGTAGCAATGAAGATTAGTAAATGAGATTTGATTCCAAATTCAACTGAACATTCAACCAGCAGAGCAATCACAAATATCAACCATAAATAGCTTGCCTGAAAGCTCAATGATGACTTGAGATAAAGTTAGAAAATGCCAAACGACTCGTCGGTAGAAAATAAGTTCAACAAGGGGAAACTTACAAAACTGAAGTTATTTCCTTTAAAATAAAAAGCACGAAGAAATAGGCAACTTACACTGATTATTCGTGCTCCTTAGTAAACCCAAAATGAAAAAATATATATCTAGACTATGTTTCCGTTATTTTGTTGAAAACTAAAAAGCTCTATAATGTTTAAAAGAAAATGCAGAGCCAAACGACACTTGAAGTCCAGCCCTCGAAAACCGAGAGCGAGTTAAATTCAGTGATAAGCAACAAACTCACAGTTCGTTAAATCAGTGCGCACTATTGACGCACAAACCAAAATTACACAAAACTTCTTAAACAGAGTAGCCTTCGATGATGAAACAAAAGAGTAACAACGTGAGAGAGTAACCACTGGCACCAACACGCATAACTCTCATAGACTTCGATGATGAAACAAAAGAGAAACAACGTGAGAGAGTAACCACTGGCACCAACACGCATAACTCTCATAGACTTCGATTATGAAACAAAAGAGAAACAACGTGAGAGAGTAACCACTGGCACCAGCACGCATAACTCTCATAGACTTTGATTATGAAACAAAAGAGAAACAACGTGAGGTAGTAACCACTGGCACCAACACGCATAACTCTCATGGGGAGCAGTGAAGAAAATATGAGAAAGGCAGGCTGTGTGGCAGCTCGGAGGAAGGAATGCCATCCACAGCGCCCAGCTCTTGGCAGGGCAAGCAGCGCTACCAACGTGCAAACGCAGCTACGTTACCCATTTCTGCAGCCACGCAATATAACATGCATTCCATCAAACACCTGACATCGTTTCAACGTTGAATTACACGTTGTTTGGTTGAATCAACGTTGACTAAACGTTGTTTCAAAGTTGAATTACACGTTGTTTGGTGGAATCAACGTTGACTAAACGTTGTGCCAGCGTTGAATTACACGTTGTTTGTTTGAATCAACGTTGACTAAATGTTGTTTCAAAGTTGAATTACACGTTGTTTGGTGGAATCAACGTTGACTAAATGTTGTTTCAGCGTTGAATTACACGTTGTTTGCTGGAAACAACGCTGACTAAACGTTGTTTCAACGTTGAATTACACGTTGTTTGCTGGAATCAACGTTGACTAAACGTTGTGACAGCGTTGAATTACACGTTTTTTGCTTGAATCAACGTTGACTAAATACTGTTTCAGCGTTGAATTACACGTTGTTTGCTTGAATCAACGTTGACTAAACGTTGTTTCAGCGTCATTTGCCAAGTGTTGTGATATATATCTACGAGATCAGACGCTGACGCAAGCATCTACGCGGATTAAGTAAACTCACCTACACGCCCAATCATTTACAAAGCTATACGCTGAGACATCAATTTGCGGTGATGTTTGAACACGTCTTCCAAGCATCGCAGAACGCATACAAGGCCGGCCACGCGACACACTCGTGTCCACATGATGACGAATTTCTTGCCAGAAACTCCTTAGTTAGCATAAGTGTGCAATGCCGAGAAGGCATGCAGGCTTCACGTTAGCTTGCGTTTCTCGTCAGGAGCCATACTTTCAAAATTCGCTAAGTGAACGTAAGTACTTACGCTCTATTTTCTTGTCTATGATTGGTGGATTTTGCTTGAAAGGCTGTCAATGATTGGCTGATGAAATTACGATCTCTTAACTTTTTTTGAAATTATAGACCCAGAATGCCTTTTTCATAAGCCACCACACCTCAGAAGGCTATACGCCTCATCTGGTCGCACTACATCATTACATAGCTCCTCAAAGCTATCCGTAATTAACTAAATATAGACAGAACCGTAAAAATAAAAGCCTTTTGACCAAGTTCAAGGTCAATCATAAACGTAGATGAAAATCAAGGCTAAGGTTTTGTCACATATTTACGTGATGAATAACAAATTTAAGTCATATATTCAAAGTGCGATGAAAAAATTCTAAGAAGGTGTGACATATGATTTAATAATTTTCGCTTACCTAAAAACGGACTTTTCAATCAACAACCTCGTCTGAAGGCTGGCTGTATTGATTCTTTTGAATGGGTGGAATAGTTCAAGCTCAACCAAACTTGCTATTCTGATCAGTCAAAGGCACAACAATGCAACACACCAAATACATATATCCATATTCAACAATTAATATCATAAACAATGTTGCAGTACTAGCACAAATAAATTCTCACAAGTACAGCTACGGCAAGGTAGCAAGGATGTTTGCCTCTCACCTGGTGCCACAATAGTGACACAGTAGCACACGAGTGATGTCGCCAAGGTTGCAACATCAAGGATTATGTTAATAGCGCAATGCTGCCATGTCACAAGGCAACCACGCTCTGGCAGCTCGCTAATAAAGATCACTATCGAGATACAAACTTGTACCCTCAGTAGAAAGGCGTCATTCAAAGTGCATTCAATTGTTTAGCGCATTAATTTGGTGGTGTGGCAGAATACTTAAGCCATGAGAAGGGACACAGCGGCAACGTATGAGCGCACACGTCATGTACGCAGCGCGCGCGCACGAGGCGCCGTTGGAATGCGTGTGCATGTAACAGCAGCAGCGTGTACACGCAGCAGCAGCAGCGTGTACACGCAGCAGCAGCAGCAGCAGCGTACGCCGCCGGCCAGCTGTCGTGTGTAGGAATATTTGTGTCAGGGGTGAAGGAGTTATATGGAAATAACGCCATATGCTCTAACACAGAAGAGTCTCCTCCTTAAACACCCACGCATTCCTCCAGAATTTGGAGGCTAACGCTGACCCAAGGGCCGCGAGGAATGACAACAAACATACACACTTGCAGCTGAACAAAAGCAACGTGAGGCAGAATTTAGGGCAGCTAAGAGGTTAGCTTCTATCGTGAAGTTGCTTAGTAAGACCAATAGTGTGACGGCTATTTGTACTTGAGGCTTCAGTATCATGGCTACACAGCTCATGTTGTAACATAAGCCATCACTGAGTTAGACACGACCAAATATCAGACTGACACTATCGTGTGAAACATGAGAAAACGAAAGGCTAGCACTCCCATAAGCGGCAAGGACGACAACTGCATTGCAGTCGCTCGTACATCACTTCGTCACGTGATATTAAAGTTATAGCAAGAAACATTTTTAAATGGTTATAGCCACTATCAAATAAGGATCGGCCACTCATTGGAGCAATAAAAAGAGTTCACGCAAACGGTATTGCAGGCGCCACACAACAAAAGCCTAAACACGATCCGTGGTATCCAACAATCTACGTTATATACGATCTCTTGAGACGACAAATAATATTTAAAAATCATGCACTACACTGCATTATTAATCTTTAATAGACTCGATTGAAAGGAACACTCGCCTTCAAAGAGTAAAACCCATCAACCGGGGCAATAAAAAACCTACAGGCTATGATTATATCATATGGGCACTCTCAGGTTGATTGCGCTAGGAGTTTCAAAAGAATATGATGTACAATGATTTCTTGTAACACCAGCACAGCGATGCATCCAAATTAAAACATCTTCTATTAGAAGAATTATTATTCTATTAGAATTAGATTAGAAAGCGCTTCGATCAAGTTGAGTGAATAAGAACTCAGCTTTAGCTAAACAATGCAATGGAAACCGTAATTGAAACTCATCTAAACCAACATCATCAAGAGCTCAAATATATTGTTAATAAGAAGAAAATTAGCTTGCAAAAGCCTGGCAGCAGAAAGGAAACTGCACGTACACGTGCACAAACGTACAAGAAATAACGCGCATATGCACAAAAGTATAAGAAATAACGACATGCACAAAGGTATATACAGAAACGTACATGCAGAAAGACACAGACACGGCCTAACACAGAGCGCAGCGTGTGCGCAGAGCAGCGATTGCGAGCCCTGGAATGTGGCAACCTTTCGGGCGAGGGCAACGCGTAGCAAAAAATGCACGCGCGATCTTGCAAGGAATTCAGCGCAGGCAGGCCGTCGATCTGCCAGGCCTCGGTGAGCGAACTCCGTCCCTGCCACTCAGATTCCCGAACTTCTTATCTTGCCAATAACTTATCACCTTTATTTACAGACACAATTAAAACCCATTTAAGAAAGATCAACGATTTAAAAAGAATTCCCGAAGTTCTTACCTTACCAATAACTTATCACCCTTATTTATAGACACGATTTAAACCAATTTAAGAAAGATCAGCGATTTAAAAAGAATTCCCGAAGTTCTTACCTTACCAATAACTTATCACCCTTATTCAGACACAATTTCAATTCATTTAAGAAAGATCCGCGATTTAAAAAGTATTTCCCGAAGTTTTTACCTTAGTCAGAGTTAAGAAGTATTCCCGAAGTTCTTACCTTGCCAATAACTTACCACCTTTATTTACAGACACAATTTAAACCCATTTAAGAAAGATCAGCGATTTAAAAAGTAGATAGAATGTTGTTTGTAGATGTTTGTTTCAACTTTATCAAATGAGTATAATATTTATAACATCAGAAATCGTAGAAAAATTGACACTCATAATAGAAGAATAGTCATGAGATTTATATAAAAAACTTGAAATTGTAAAAATTCGTAGTTTTCGATTTCTACTGGGGAGAAATTAACCCTTTTTGACTGCCCGACTGAATTATAAATGTATTATGTTAACAATTCCACAGCTATCCTCATCTCAACACTCTTCTTACTTAAAATATACATATTTTATTTATATAGAAAGAACAAAAATAGAAGTAGACTCTGAATGGATTTAGCTCTCAATATCCGATTGTTATAATTATTCATAGAATCAGAATGATTTCTAATAGCATTACGAAGGTAAATACCCAGCTGTTTACTGAATTGCTCCACTATAAATGCCTCCTTCTAAGTGGTGCAGCTAATCTCCGGGTGTCCTTCTCATCAAGAAGTTCGATATTGCAAATAAATTAAATTCATATGATCTAAAATAAAAACTTTAATGGTAATCATGGAAACGAGGGATACTATTTGGTTCAGTATCCATCATTCTACGATTAACATGCATTAACATATGTTGATAGACAAGTTAATTATTTTCAAACTTTTATGATTATTAATTTGCAAAATATGGTTTCGTTACGAAAGCATATATGCAATTCTAAACAGAATACGAGCGCGTAAACATCCTCCTCTTAAGAGTCAAACGCTAAAAAAAGAGTAAAATAAACCAAGCAAATTTTTACCTACTGGGTCGCTAGCAAAGAACAATGCTTCCCCAAATCATAGATACAGCTGATATTAAGTGCTGTCAGACGAATTAAGAATGAATAGGTTAACATCGCGCAATTCTTGATAAGAACATGGGACACTCCTGCAACATTTTCCAAAACATTTTCGATAGGAACTAATCAGAACTAAGCCTATTTAATACATATGGAACAAAGCGACAACACTAGCAATGAATCAAAGCCTAAAATACATAGGCACACATAAAGACACAAACAAAACATTCACACAGAGTACGAAAGTAAGGCAATACAGCCGAATACACAGCACTAGAGCACGGCACACTACACAGCTGCAGGTATTTACAACGCTGCAGCAAGGCACACAAAATCACTGCATGGATACAGTATACACAGCACTGCAGCAAGGCTCTCAACATTGCTGCATGTATACACAGGACTGCAGCAAGGCTCTCAACATTGCTGCATGTATACACAGGACTGCAGCAAGGCACACAATACAGCTGCACACACCAGTTTTTGCAGCAGCACCAAGGCAGCAGCAGCAGCAGCAGCAGCAGCAGCAGTAATGGTGGCTTCTCAGGAATGCCAGTTCTCGTGCGCTTCTGTGCAGCGCAGCGGCCTGGTTCGTCTCTGTATCAGAGTAATAATTAACGTCGAGCTAACGTAACTAACTAATAACATAACTAATAACATAACTAATAACATAACTAATTCGGCGCAGCAGAACACAAGAGCATCAGGGAATATAACTCGAGTTTGATATATTTGATAGCCCTTCATTTGTTATTACTATTTTAGTTTACACGCCCATCGGATGGTCATGTTAGCGCTAAACAGTGAACAAGAAGGAAACCGCACAATACAAAACGCAACAGTCATAACAAGCGGTTCAACTCAACTAGTTCAAACAAACCTAATTTGAGTGCGATGCATCAATTTTCAAAAATATTACCGCTTCAGTGCACGTCAATCTGATACCGTGAGCCAGCATTTCTTATCATTTAGTCAGAAAATGCTTTTTTATGAACCCCAGTAATTTTTTGTACTTAATGAAATTGTACAGAAAAATTTCAACTGGTGATGTTGATAAATACAGTTGAAACAACACCTTTTCACATAAACTGTGTAGCCGGATTATTTTCAATATCCTTCTAAAAGAGACACCCAAAAATTGTGCGTTACAGGTTTTAGTTATTTCTGATAATGACACGTTAAGAAAGATACCTTATCCCAGTAACATTCGTATAGGCAAAAAGACGTATTCTGATCCCAAAGATTTCAGAAAAAAGTTTCAGCAATAATAACTAGATATATGCCTGGATAAAGAATTCTTCGGAGAATGTCTGGCAACGAGGTCACATGGCCACATCCTACCTACCGTAACGGGCAGTGGAAGGATGAATGAACAGAAAAAAAACGTTCAGAGGACACATGGCTCCGGTGTCGAAGAATATCAACCAGAGAGTACCAACACCGGCGTCGCGGGGGCATCGCGCGAAAAAAAAATTAGTGAGAGCTTCGCAAAGGATCATGACAATTCAAGAAAATAGAACGAGTGAAAGACGCAAACAGAGATATTTTTCCCCGATGATCGATACACCGAGCATGGACAAGCACGAGAAAGGAATGTTCTGGGCAGAGGAGCGGTGCGCTATGGAGAGCAGCTGGCACATACAATGGCAAAGCTGCTCGCATCCTCGCCCGCACCTGCCATACACGCTGGAATTCAATGGCTTCAAAATGTGGACCGAAACGCTTAACGTATATTTTGGAATAAAATATTTACTAGTTCGTTTTTTACTAGACCTTTACTTGTTGGAATAGGATTTTTAGGTACAGATTACATAGAAAGCATGTAGTATGCATTAAAACATTAGCAATACTGAGAAACAAGTGGAACTGTTCCACCATGAATTCCACCATGCCGGTGAAGCTACTGTCAGCTCGCTGACAACTCATGTTCAAGGCAGCACCGCGCTACTGTCAGCTCGCTGCCAGCTCATGCTCACTAATATCATGTTCAACTTATTTCGAGAACCCTGAATTGCTCCATTTTAATGTTCACATGGCAATTCTCTTGGCAATTACGCACAATATTAACGATGATGCCTAATAACACAGAACAGAATAATATTTCTTTTAATAAATGCTTCGTTAGACTTTCAAACAGCGTTCATTCCAGTTTCGATACTCTATGTTCGAGAAGGTGATGAACGGACTCAACGGAGTGATGCAAGGATGAATCTTGAGATAGGATGGTAGTAAGGGCTACATGCATGGGAGGGCAAAGAAACGTTAATCATGTAAAAAAACGAATTCAGAATAAATAATGAAATCTCTAAATACCACATCTACTTACAAGTACTCTGAGCATATATTACATATGAATTGCAGAAAGAAGAGCAGGCAAGGGAGGAGCAGCATAAATCTCTAAATACCATATCTATATACAAGTACTCTGCGCATATATTACATATGAATTGCAGAAAGAAGAGCAGGCAAGGGAGGAGCAGCATAAATCTCTAAGTACCATATCTATATACAAGTACTCTGAGCATATATTACATATGAATTGCAGAAAGAAAAGCAGGCAAGGGAGGAGCAGCATATAAGCAGCAGACAGCGGCAGCATGGCTGGCAAGGCTTACCGGGAGCAAGCAGATGTGTTTACACGACGAGCTGTGGCTACGACCAGCCACCGGTTCTGACTCACATCGCGCCATACGAACGACAACAAATCAACCCCTGGGGCTAGATGTTCAATACAAAACAAATACGGGGTGTCGTATCCACACGAACAACGACAACAAATCAGCCCCTGGGGCTAGATGTTCAATACTAAACTAATACGGGGTGTCGTATCCACACGGAAAAGGACAACATTCAACCCCTGGGGTTAGATGATCAATACTAAACAAATACGGGCCGTTGCATCCACACGGAAAAGGACAACATTCAACCCCTGGGGCTAGATGATCAATACTAAACTAATACGGGCTGTCGTATCCACACGAAAAAGAACAACAAATCAACCCCTGGGGCTAGATGTTCAATACTAAACTAATACGGGCCGTTGCATCCACACGGAAAAGGACAACAAATCAACCCCTGGGGCTAGATGTTCAATACTAAACAAATACGGGCCGTCGCCCCCCATCAAGGTTCATCAAAGTTTCAATCAAGATTTGATCGAAACGGTACAGTAAAGTATGATTTATTTGATCGAAAGTACAGTAACATTAACGAATGAATGACGTGATTAAATGTCATGACAATTATTAGAATTACTGAAAATTCCATTTCGACGTAAGAGAATTAAAAAAACAGATCTGTGTTCCTCATAGGCCGTATATTAACTGACACCGACGAGGCCTGCATTTCTGGCCTAAAAAAAAAAAATCCCCAAGGCTGGAAGAGCACAACGCCCTAGCCTTATAACTCTCTCAGCCTCCAGGATCCATGTCCTTGAGGCATGAGCCTAACGCGGCGCGATAACTGCGATAGCCTACAGTGTGACTGCAGGATCTCGACTGAGGCTAAACACTCCTTATCGGCAGAAGCGGGGGCCTATCTGGACAGCAGCGATACAACGTTCCTAGCCTGCCTCACTCACACGGTTCTGAGGCAAGGCATACGCGCTTATTTCTGTAACGCCATATATACAGGACAAAAATACTACACGCTGCGGGCATAAACACTCATCAGGTTGGAGTTGCTTAATCATTTCCTCTAAGACACCAAATGTCACCAATAATGAGGACATTGCGCCTAAAGATCTAAGCTGAAAATTTTCATGTAAATCGCACGCCGAATATGAATGTTGCATATATCGCGAACAGGATTTATATATGTGATGTGGAACATTTTATGTATGCCATAGGACGCTTATTTCTCGTGTAGAAAATTTTTGTATGCGACGCACATTTATATTTCACGGTATTTTCTGATAGAACTTAGTCCCGTTAGATAGTCAAAGTAGCCACATGTTTACTAGCACTTCAGCTATCACGTACAAAAAGTCATGATTAACAACACCCAATGAGGAGGAAGGTCTGAATTATCGAGAGCTTCTGAAATCAAAACTCGTTCATCACCCAAAAAGGGCGGGAGGTCTCAAGCGGCGGGAGACCGCTGTAACCGGCACGAAAGCAGCAGCGTTAGCATACCAAGGAGACGAAGTGACGAGGAGGGACAGGCGAAAAGCAACAGAAACGAAGACACTCTAAATTACAAGAGGTCGCTTACACGGGACGTCGGCCACCAGCACGAGAGAGACAGATAAGAGAAATGTAAGGAATCCTGCCTACATTATAGTAACCCCATAACTGTGACTTGCAGTCAGTTATGGGGTTACTATAATGTAGTAACCCCATGCAGTTACTGTGAACTCTGTGGTGGGGCGCTCAGGACAGGACTCAGACCGGTCATCAGAATAAGCTCAATACGAAAAAATCGTTGAAAACACTTTCCCTCGTTCATATATTGATAACGCTTAGTCACTCATTCGCTCAAGAAATCCTTCACGGTCGCTACTCTAATACTTGGATTCGCATTGATTACGCTATCACTCCTTGTATCGTTGAATTGAACTCACATTCTAGAATATCGTGTAATCCTTACTACCAAATAACCCCTTCGTTCTCTCCACACACATTTATTGTGTCTATTAGCACAGGGAAAAATTATCTGCACCTGCATTGAGAATGAGTGCATGAGTCATGGTTATGGCGTGCAAACAATGCGGTATTTGGCTGACCTAAAAGCGAGATAACAACGGCACTTAAAGTTTATCATAGTTACAGATAAAGCAGTTATTTAGGCGCACGGCCGTAAAAAAAAATAAAAAATTAAGTACCGGTGAGGACTTGAGAATTATGAGGAAACCCGATTTTGAACAACACCTCCAATTAATCAGAAATAAAATTTATTCTGCTAACCTGTTAGACGAGAAAAATACGAGTCACGATCAATATTTTAGCGATGAAATGTATTACTAGCCAGTAATTTTTTCACCCATCCCTGTTCTCACACCAAGACTACTAATAATAACCAACAATTTGCGCGTATCTCCAAGGTATATACGCATTAGAACACCACGCCGTAAATATCACAACCAACTCGAGTTATCGAATAACTCCAAGAAAATTAAAGGAGATGTCTATATTCGATTTCATCTGTGATAAATCAGCACAAAAAAAACTCAACGAAATATTATGTAACTGACACAAGCGGGCGTGCGATTGAAAAGATTTGAATTTACAATTAAATGCCCTAGACAATGAAATAAGTGGAGCCTTTTTAATGCACTTTAGAGGTAAATAATGAACCCCTCCTGATGAACTTTCGATTTATTTCGGAACATTTCCGTGAAGGAGAACAGTTGCACGATTGTCTGGCTGGATCTAGCATTGCACGGAATGCATCTAGATGTTCATGATGTATAGAAAAATTTACCAATTTTTCGGTATAATTGACGTAGATGTGTCCTCTAACTTCAAAACCATGATAATTTGCAACACATATTTTAAATTTACCACCTTATTCTGGTGAGAAGCCGATAATTCGCCCTCTGTCTATTACAACCAAATGAATAGCTGGAGAATATAATGAAAACAGCATGAATTGAATTGAGTTCATATAATCAATTGTTTCGCGTTCTCGTGCAGAAAACTCAATATTTTATTCCAGCGAAAGCAATAGCCTTATATTACGACAAAGATGTTATTAATACGCCAGTCACAAGTAATTTTTTGGAATGAAACGCTGGAGCAGGTATATGTAGAATTTATGAGCTCCGTTGAATGTACGATAGTAATTAGGTAAATGACGGCAGAAGTAGCGTTCTGAAAAAAATTCAGTTATATGCTCATTTCAAGTCGAAGGAAAATCGTGTTTACCACGCGTGATTGGCAGGTTCAACAGACAAGGATAAGTAAAGCACACACGCGAATAATTACTGTGATGAGCCCCAAGGTCTCCGACGTTCAAAACATTGCGTTCAGGACTTCTATTGACGGTCTCTGCTGGAGAATTAAACGTTCACTGGCTAATAAAGTTACGTTTACTTGTTTGTTCCTGAAAATCCGACCCCAGATGCTGTTGCGTCACGGCAGAGAAGCCGAACAGGGAAATGCTTCGGCCGCCCAGGAAACTTTCGCAACACTCGCCACAAATTGGGATCTGGTCGGCTCCGCCGCAAGCTCTAATTCAACACAATTTACTTGAAAACTACAGGTGAACACTATGATACACGATTCTGAAGATACACCGAAAACAGGCAAAAATTACTCATAAAGGAAACATGAAATCGCTAAAAAAAAACAGGAAATTTTCAGAGTTTATAAATCAATTTCGATTACATTTTGCCCCCAATTTACCCAGCAATATCAAAGACGCGCAGTAACTGCAGGTGCAACATGAAGTAGGGTCGGGCATACGGAAGAGGGATAATGCGTGAGAATGCATGCAGGGCAACAAGACGTTGTCGCGGGTGAAGTATTGAAGTATTTCCTGCAGGGCTCGAGAGCCTCACGGTCAGCTTCCAACTCAAGCACGCAACTCCACACAGTCTAGGCTACTTATGCAACGCCTTTCTCCTAGTGCTATTCCTACCTCAATCGTAACATTCATTCAACAGTAAAGCCCACAAGAAGAACCATGAAATATGATGATAATAGTAACGCGAGCAACAAACGACAATTGCAACGATCTTCTTCTCGTCCATACTTCATTTTCTTCATCTCATTCTCAATTTCAAATGAGATGAACACACCAAATGCTAATTGAATAAGAATGAATAATCATGATAGACTACGAGTGGCTTTCAGGACACTAGCGTGTTGTAACAAGACGATATTGCTTGTATTATGCAAGAGGAAATAAAAGTTTCACATCATTAACCCCTTTCAAAAGTGACAATAAATTACGACCATGACTAAGTAAATCTATTGCCCCCATTTCAGGGGCGGTACTTATGACACGGTGATACAGGATTCTTTCCATTTTGAGACGTTTTACGAGAATATTTCTGAGAACAAGAATATTTTAGTTTAGATAATATTGGTTGGTACATACAATTTAAAGAACACAGTATGAACTGAACAGTAGTGTATTTTGAACGATAATGCACTAGAAGCTTTCTATCGTGTAGTCGAGCAGAACTAACGTTGCACTAGCGCTGATAATAACATTAATCGATGAAGGAGTGAATGCGCATGACTTAATTTATGTTTAAGACGGAGACAAACTCTCGACCCATTTAAATACTCAATAACCTAATCGGTCCATAATTCGTTAGTGCACTTGCGCACATGATATCTTGGCAGGGATTATCCTTTTTAGCGCATTTTCTCATTTATGGAAAAAAACGCTATTGTGCTCGTCATGTCCGTCCGTCTGTCCGTGACTTCACGTTTTCGTCGACGAGAAAATGCGCGCCCTGTCACTCACTGCAGTGAATACTGAGTTATATTTTTTTGGTATAACCTGCTTTGTTTTATCAAAAACCAGCGTGCTTCATATCATAAACAGCCTAACATGAACAAATGTAGTCAAAATGAACGCTATTATTAGTGTTCAATATTATCAATCAGCAACATTGCTCGGGTACTTAATTGATTTCTTATGAAATGACGCCAGGCATTAAGGATTAGATCTTGCGACCGACTATAAATACTCATCTAGGGCTAGATATTCCACAAATCTTAGTAAAATATCATGCCCGAACAGAAATAGTTGCTGGGAAATTTTGCAAGGAGTATTAAATCTATTCTATTAAAAAATTGCCATATAGGTAATATAGGCAAAAATTATTTTAGGCGTAAAAATTTTTAATTGTAAGATTAACCTTATTTTCAAACTCACCCTTTACAGAAGCTGTGCTGGGCTATAAGAACAGTTATCCAGGAATAACGTAGATACGAACGAACACTGACACTCGTTACAATTGACACTATAGAACTAGCACTCACTAATAGAGATAAGGCACTAACACTCAACTAAGATCACAGATCTCTGGATTGGCACGGAATATATCGAGATTCGTTAGCAATAAATACGTTTTTCAGGATGAGTACAAACTCGGTTTACACTAATTACTTTCTTCCAAAGGCACGTCAATATTGGAAACAGCCACAAGTTACGATAAAAAATACTCATCTTATTTGAGCAAAATTGGCACCGAGTTCATTATTATTCTTTAATCACACTGAAGACGAAAGGCACTTTCTTGCATAGCATTTGAAAATTATCTAACTGGAAAACAGCTGTCAGTAAGGAAGCTCATGTAATGGAAGACTTGTAACAATGAAACTAAGCAATTCCCATGTTCCGAGCGAAGAAATAAATGTACGTGTATCACCACGAGGCATTCGCTTCCGGGTACCTGAGACAACAAGTTAGTGATTAGGAATTGGGTTCACACTGATCAATTCCTAAGCGAGGCAAATTTCTATGGCTTTCTTTGACATGCTGAAGAGAAATTCCAATAAGTTTACACCAACATAATCTTTCAGTAAGTCACTTTCATCACAAATTTCATAAACTTAACAAGCATCATTTATAGAGTCATACTGCGGGGAAATACACTAAAGCTAATATTACACCGGCAAAATCCATAATATGTAAACACCAATTCACGCACGACAGCAAACTTGTTATATGATTTTTTACGCGTATCGGGAGGGCTTTTTAAAAGGTTTATTAGAGTCCTAAGTTCAGGCGTAGCGCGGCAGAATAGGCCGTAAGTTGTATCTACCCAAAACATAAACTAGCCAAAATTCAAATTATCTCTTCCCTTTACAAAATAAACGTTCCTAGCTTTATTTTTATCTCATTATCGTAAATTGTGAAATGATTAGGCCCGAGGGTTTGGTTATATAAGAAATTGACCAAGTCATGACGTTACGCTCAGCATTTTAAACTCAAAAGGGCCAATCAATACAGTGAATACACAAATGTATATAAGGAATGAACCCTTCCTTCAATAATACATAAAACCTTAACATTGTTTTTCGTATTCGAAGGTCGACAAATACTGTCAAATGAAATAGGTGTTACCTGTTACCGATGTTAGACAATTGACCGTAATATTATATTATCTAATCCACGTACCACGTTCCATGTGATTACCAAAGTTTTTAAAATATAGCAGCCAAAAAGCGTGAGAGTGAAGCAATCAAAATTCAAAACCACTGAAAATTTCTAAAAGTTTGCCAGCAAAAGCCTAAATAAGATCGATTATTGCGAAAACAGCGAATGATTGGTCGCCGTAAATTGCAAGGCATGCAGAAAGCAAAGCGCCCTCTGCCTAACCACAGCGATAGCGATGAACGCACGCGCCTGCCGATTTAATTTTCTACAGAGCGGTGAGGGCTTCAGTGACGCTTAGTCGCTTACAATAATCTCAAGCAATATTGCTGCGCCGATGAATATACAAATAAAAAACACATCTTGTACTATAAATTGATACTATTAATTGGCTCTAGGACTTGAGCTGCGAGAAAAAAAAACATTGGCAGGATTCACATTAAGAAAGAAAACAAGAGTATAGGCAACGGTGCGAGGGCAAGATGTGAGCGGAACATTATCACACTTTTCAAGTTATTTCGAGTTTTATAAGCACTGTTAACACCAGAGGCATAATATTAGGCCTTCAAACCTCATGATTTTTAATTCATGAGTTATTGCATCATTTGAATGTAGATGATACGAGCAACAACAATTCCCTTCAAGTTACACAATATCCACAAACGCACACCTCCTTTGACGACGCCTACCATGCCACTAAACTCTCCACTACTACGAGACATTTCGCTCCAAAACATTGAAAAGCCTGTATCATTGTTAGCCTTCAAGTAAACCGTGAAATGGATAAATAATCACAATAAATAATGCACATAATTATATTTCAAGGATGTATTGCATTATTTTGAATGAGATTTTCGCGTGGTATTAGTTCAAACGCGAATGTAAAACTATTTTCTGTCAATTCATATACTTTTAAAGTTCTCCGCCACGCCTTGTAATTGGTGGAGCAGAGTTCCTTGCAGGCAATTGGCTGAATGGCTGCACCAATGGCAAGAGCGGATGAGGATAAAAAAACAGACACACATTGGAATGTGGGTGCTACTCGCTTGTTCGGCAGGAATTCGACGCCTGGGAGGCAGCCTAGCGTTGAAGCGAACTTCAACCGTATCTTGTTCCCACTAAAATATTAAAGTATTTCAGACTGCATCAGACAATTTTTCACGCTCAATCATCATACTTTTTTACGACAACAAACGTAAAGCTTAGAACAAGTACATTGAACTTAGGGGGGAGAGGATATGGTTGAAGGTTAGGTTGCGTGCAGCTGCAGTAGGTAACTCTGATCAAGCAGTCACTACATATCAGTTCGCGGAACGGAGGAATGTGCTACAATAAATTTTCTTTTCCTTGTTTGCTCAACTCGTCCTCTAAGGCGTACTCAAGTCAGGCATTATTGTGAACAATTGACTGCCTTGTTGTAGAGGTTGAAAACCGCATTAACGTAGCATCAGTTTAAACGTCATTGCGGTCGTTTGGAATGCGAGTTCAACGTAGATGCATATCATTACACCTAGACGTACATTCTTTACGGGATTACGAAATAAATACTTATGAATTATTAAATTTAGATGGTTTGAAAGCCAGCAGTGATGCGCGTTCACGCAAATTACCCTAAACTTTCGAACAAACCTTCCTAAACAATGACATGAATAAAATTGATGAATACGTACGAGAATTGAGTAATATTCGTCCGGACCATCTAATTTAGATCGTTCTCATCTAAATAGTACGAAACGGTTATGATTACTGGCATGAATATAGAAAATATCGTGAAAGAAATGAGTGATATTTATTACGACGACCTATAGGTACGAAGATAGGGTAATTACGATAACGATACAGTGATGATAACGAAGGTGACAATAACACCTAATGTGGTTAGGCGATGCGCGACGCGAAGCCCGCACGGGCGACGCTACGTGACAGCGAAGTCTTTGTTTGTTTATGCTAGTTTTTCTTGCTTAGCTCACGCATTCTTTTGTTGGCCTTCTGTAGTTCTTTGTCCGCGACTTGACGTAGATCTGCCTGCTCCCCCTCACTGGATTTAGCAGAAGAAGGGTTAGAAATTTGTCAGTTACTCACATGAATATTTTAGGAGCATTGATCAACGCTATTTCCTGGAGCAATGTCCGACGGCTGCAGGTGGAGCATCAACACTCATCAGCCCCAGCAATGGCATAATAATGATGAACAATATCATCAGCAGTACCATCAACAACAACAGCAGCAGCGTGAACAAAAACAACAGCATTAGGAAGAACAAAAACAGTATCAACATTAACAACAAAAGCAGTAACAGCAACGTCAACAACTGCAGCAGCAACGTCAATAGCAGCAGTACCAACAGCAACATCAACAACAGCAGCAGCAACAGCAGCACTACCAACAGCAACATCAGCAACAGCAGCAGTACCAACAGCAACATCAACAACAGCAACAAGAGCAGCAGCAACAGCAGCACTACCAACAGCAACATCAACAACAACAGCAGCAGCAACAGCAGCACTGCCAACAGCAACATCAACAACAGCAACAACAGCAGCAGCAACAGCAGCACTACCTACAGCAACATCAGCAGTACCAACAGCAACATCAACAACAACAGCAGCAGCAACAGCAGGTTCGCGGCACGGTAGCACATTCCGGGCTCAGTCACTTAATTTTTTCGGCGACGACTAGAGCTCTAAAAATGGCCGCTTTGATAGCGCCTCACGGCTCGACAAGTTATGTGCTTTTTCTGCTCGCAAGCTCATCAAAAAGAGCCGTCTTGCCTGCGTCTCGTAACCTCGAGACAAATTGTCTCGTGCTTTTAATTCTGATAGAAATTTATTGTGAACCGGATCCTAGTTTTGTTAGGGGCAGCCAAACGGGTAAGTTGGTGACGTAGTGGCCTGTAAAATTGAACTTTCATTGTAAATTCAGATAATTTTAGTTGCCTTTGATATTTAAATCGATTGTTGGGCATACGTTCTTAACGTACTGTATGAGTGCATTTTTTCGGCCACGTTTATAAGGTATTGTAGGCCTGGCAAATGATATAAGTTGGAAAACAGGCTACGGGTTTTCATAGAACTCAGAATATATTGACTTTAGCCCCAGTGCTAATCTTATAATTGATCCAACGGATGTTTTGTTTTGGTTCAAGTCGTACTGGAAGATATTCTGATGGCCCTTGGCCAGGCTTCTGTTTGATTATAAGTTAGTTTATTTTTTGGGGGGGAGGTGGGAACAGACGGTGTCCGTTTTTAGCGCATTTTCTCATTTATGGAAAAAATGCACTATTGTGCTTGCCATGTCCGTCTGTCTGTCTGTCCGTCTGTCCGTCCGTCCGTGACCTCAAGTTTTCGTCGACGAGAAAATGCGCTCTCTGTCACTCACTGCAGTGAGTACTGAGTTATATTTTTTCATGGTATGCGGTGTAGGTTTTTTCTTCTCATATGGGGTTGTACATTCATTTTTATTGGGGTATAGGCACATTTGAACCTGGGAAGTCTAGGACACGTATCTCCGAATACTATCCGCGGACGGCAAAAAAAATTCGGCTGACCGGACCAGAAATGTTTGAAGGAATCTGCCGGCTATACAGGACCATTACAGTAGACCTAAGCATCTTCTCCAGATCCAATAGTTTGCCGATCAATTTATTATTACTATTATAAAAATTATTCTTATCATTTTTTCGTAACAAATTTCAAATTGTTTGAGTCAGATTAATGAAGGACTTAAGATTACTTTAAGTGTCTATATCTCTTATGGTAATTTCAGTAAATTTAGAAGATTGTTATAAAGAATGTACGTTTGTATTATCCAAGCATATAAATTTAAAATTCAGATTTTTAAATGTTCCATTCACAGGGAAATCATCTTTTGAATTAATGAATCTAGATTTGTTACTTCACGAAAAGAATTTTGAACAACTGATATATGTGTAAATATAGCTGAGAGTAGGTCGTAATTTCTGGTAACATAACATCGAAAATAAAAATTCATTTATATAGTGAATCCATGCCATTCCCATGGAAAGGCTATATATTCAGAGTCTCTCATATATTATCTCTCAGTTATGATATCCACGAGTTGTTATACAAAACGCTTTAAAACTTAATCCATTAACACTAAAATCCCTTCAGTGAATTTAAAAATTTGTGTGTGAATAACGTAAATGAAATTCGAGTTGCTTACTATTTCCTGCAGCTCGTCTTCGTTAAATATCTCTGCGGCTAATGTACAGTATATCAATGGTGTAAACTGTAAAGCTCGCGCTCTTCAACATAGTTAAACATTCAGTTCAGACCTTTTCAAGTTGATAACTTAAAATTCATATCAGAACAAAGTTACAACGCTAAATTCGACCGTCCTATATACTGTACGATGAACGTGATCAATAATATAATGATCTACGAACTTAACAAATGTTTTAGTGGCCATCAGAACAACAAAATAAATATAAGTATTTTGTTGCTTGCAGGGATCGAGGCCCGCAGCTGCGGTCTCAAGATTATTAGCGTAAAAATCTTCACGATCGTAAATGGAGAATACCGATGCCTATACATATACGGTTGTCGTTATAGGTTAAATGAATTATATTTACTAGAAAATATAAGTTCTCACGCAACCATAAAAGAAGGTTATGTGGCTCATTTCAAGCCAAACCCAATTATGGTTCGCGTTCTGTTAGGAGAAGCCACTTTAGGTTGCCATATTTTTATTAGAATTGCAACATACGGAGAGTCAACTATCACTTTCAACCGCTATGCTCATGCACAGCTTCTTCACCTTGATTCGGTCGCCTGCAGTCAGCAACAAATTCAATTGGCATTCGTTTTCAAATAGTAATATATTTTTACCGGAAAAATCAATCGTACATAATAACAAAATAATTCTGCATTTATGTTAACTCGGCATCAACTACAGATTGCATTCGTCCCCAAGTGAGCGCAATTGGCGTACGCTCTTTGACCCTGCCTACGACCTGCGACTCGTGAAGTGCCGAGCTGTGCACACACAAAGGTCAGGCCACCACAAGAACACTTTCTACTGCACCGGACCCGTGGTATGCGTCCTCAGGAGTAACGAGACGCCGCAACGCTACACTTCATTCAACGCCGGTGACATTTGACCTGCCAGGGTTGGCCAACTGCTGCTGGGCTGTTGCTGCCTTACAAGGAGATGAAGCAGAATGGACAAAAGAAATTCATATTTCAAAGAAATATTTTTATACGAGCCATCATCTCATCGAACTCGGCGAAGGTAAACCATTGAAAATAATAAAATCATTTGATCACTATATAATAAGTGATTGCCAAAATTAAAATTTATTAAATAAAAAGTTTAATTTGTTGCTCCGACTTTGCTCCAAACTTGTCCTCGCATTCTGAATGCTTTTTCAACTTGAATTTTCCCTTAACTCGTGGTGAAGAGAACTGAATATACGAGATTGCGATGAACTTATTAATAAAAAATACTATTTCGCATATGTCTGGGCCAGGTTCTCCATAGTAATCCATAGAGCCTTTTATTTCCCATCCAGCAACTATATCGTTCCCTTGAACTCGTCTCGCTAATGAAGCACCGAACCCAGAATGTATCCTCTGTATTGTCTTAACTGAGTTTGGAAGAAATAATGTGTAATATCTTCGACAAGCTGCCATGGGATTAAATAAGTTAGGATATATGAATCAAAGTTCATGGCCATGTCAGTTTAGGGAAAATTATTTTAATAAACGAGAGCACCAAACGATCGAGTATAAGTACCGTGGAAACATTCCCTAGCTACAATCTTAATAAAACATTATTTTAACAGAATAGGTTGGAAAATTATGTACGCAACGTTTAGGGAGTGAAATAACTCATGTAATTTCTAGAAACAGTGTTTAAATCGTTCCCTCTTGAATTTTCGAAAAACTTAATGGTTTTGGATATTCGGGATAAAACATACCACCAATCAAGTGAAAATTCTGGTGACGTGAGATCGACGTTTGATCGCAGTCACTAACATAGCTCATCTTCAATTCCAACGTGAAATAAGCAAAAGGCTTATTTGTAATTACAACATAATGCATAATAATTCGAAATCCGACACAACATGCAGTCCCCGTGTAAATACGTGGACTGCTGCGACCTTAGACTTGGCAGCGCAAGCGAGTTGAACGCATGCCGCATGCCGCGCCTGTCAACGTTAAAACGGGCACAAGTGGACGTTTTTTCCTCAGCTGAGACGACGTAACTTTTCTATAACACATTCGATGTATATTTGCAAATTCTGATGTTGATGATGAAAAAAATTTATAAACAGACTTTCGAAGGCCACCGTCACCTCGGGAACTATTACCCGCTCTCAATCGTCTGTACAAACTCACAAAATAGCCGAAAAATTTTTCATCATCCTTGGAATGATTAAGATAATTTGTATTCTGATTAATTTTTTACTCTTTTAATGTTTGTCTTTCGGCTTAAAGGGCTAATCTAGTGATTCTGATCTCCATTACTAGAGCGTTAGTTCGTCTATTAAAGGAAGGTTAGTTTAATCGTTACGTATAATAATGTCATTTCAGTGCTGCTTTACCTAATTTTATCATAATTTGAAATCCGCAACAATTCATCATTGGAACTTCAGATCACTATAGGTATTATTAATATTTATGAGCAACTTTATGAAATTTTTTGTCTACTACATAAGTAAGACAGTGCGCGCCAAAACGTAACACACATAAATCTCACTAAAAAATTACTAGGTTGAAAGGCAGTAAAACACGTCCCCGCTGCACTCAACGGACGCGGTGGTTGACTGAACCGGAAGAAATCGTCCTGTTCGCCGCATGCTCGAGCATTCTTTGATTTCTTTTGTCACAAAGAATGTGCCGAGATAACCATATACTCACTGTCATTATATTCATTAGCCTGAAATAAAAAAAAACTGACTCATAAAGCTCACAGTAATAATGTACTTTATGACCATAGCAACGGAATTCTTTTAAGAGTCATGTGAATTTTTGTCCTGTGTTTTGCTTGCATCTCATTTAGCTTCACTTGGATGTATAGAATTCCCCCTTCGCAGCAAACAGATAAACTTTGCATTTATTGCCGTGACAAAAACCAAGATTTTCGTTGGAATGCGTGCAACTTGGCACTGTTTTGGCATTGCTATTTTGCACCTCTGGTAGTTTGAGACTGTGATTACACCTCAGTTTTTGGTTCACTTCTTTCATCGAATTAAAAGTTATTTTCACTTCCCCATTTTTCTAGATAGTTCCATTAAATTACATGTATGACATATAATTTTCGAATACAGTACATTTGAAATTCAATTCTAATCCTAAAACTCTCGTTTTTTTAAATCTCTGCGTGCATTGAAACCACATTTAAATAAGTGCCAACTTCTTGTATGCGCCTAGCTTTCTCGCCTCGGTATGCATCGTTCGTGTGCGTGCATGTTCGGTGCACACCGTACGTGCGTGCATGCGTGCGTACCGCTTCTAAATGCCCATTGTGTAACTGCTCTGAAAATCTCACGGCTCTATTGCTCACGGGGCTTTAAATTTAGCTTTGGAATGCGAGCAATGCCGACGCACAGCATGAAGGTTCAGACCTTTAAACGCATACCTCTGCTCTCTACAGACCTCGAGTACAACCCATGAATGAAAAGCCATCGCTTAGAAATGAGAACGAAGTTTTTTCTTCTGGCCGTAAATTTAAACGTTTTTTTGCTCGCAATTTCTTCCAGTTTTTTTTTTCATATATGACTACGTGCAGTTTTTTATGCCGATGTAAAATTCGTTGTCTTGGTTCTCTGCATCAGGCAGCCTCAGGCTAAAGATGTTGTTGGTAGTTTGAAGCGATGAAGGCTTTATTCTACAATTATTTTCAATTGAAAAATATTTAAATTGTATATATCATATCAGGCACTTCGACACTTTTTGAACAATTTGAGTACATATTATTGAGAGCATCATGGAGCTACAAACTAGTTTTGGAAAGCTCAAAATATTTGTCTTGAAATTTCTTATTTGCGTGATAACTCAAATTCAAAATGCATGAATTGGTTTGCGTTTCAGCACTTGCAAATTTTCTGATCTATCGAAACTCAAATTTACTGATGTTTCGTCTCTAGAATGTTGCAACTGCAGTAGACGAATTTTGGGTACAGCAGTAGGAACGAACATCGCTTCTGTCGAGAAAATTTACTCGCATATCGTCTCGAAACGAAACGTGAGTAAATTTCTTATAAATCGAAACGTAAATTTACTCATGTTTCGTCTCTAGAATGTTGCAACAGCAGTAGACAAATCTTGGGTGCGGCAGCAGGAACGAACATCGCTTCTGTCGAGAAAATTTACTCACGTATCGTCTCGAGACGAAACGCGAGTAAATTTCTTACAAATCAAAATGTTAATTTACTCATGTTTCGTCTCTAGAATGTTGCAACAGCAGTAGACAAATCTTGGGTGCGGCAGCTGGAACGAACATCGCTTCTGTCGAGAAAATTTACTCACATATTGTCTCGAGACGAAACGAGTAAATTTCTTATAAATCAAAATGTTAATTTACTCATGTTTCGTCTCTAGAATGTTGCAACTGCAGTAGACGAATTTTGGGTGCAGCAGAACCTCGCCTGTGACGGCCACTAGAGACTTGCCAGCTCTGGCCGCGGAATGAGAAGAATGCGGCTGAGCCGCGGAGATTTACGAGTCTCGCATGGGGGGACTTTAACGAACTCTACCCTCCGCAGACCGTCCACCACAGCTCGCATTCATAGAATATCTCAAGCAGCTGGCGAGTCCCATTGAGGAAAGCTTACAAACCGTCGTGCGAAGTCTTTCATAGATCCGTTAGTGAAAGAAACTTCTCGGCACGTGTTCGAGTGGCAAAAATTAAAGCACGGTTTAAATTTATACCATTGCACCTCTTGGAACGTATTGGGAATTCATTCAAGTGTGAGAAAAATAAGCTTATTCTGATTCATGTTGCACAGTTATCAAGAACAGTGAGAATAAACAGTGTAATTAAATAAGATTTGATCACATCTAGCACGGTCTGAACATCTAACCGTCTCATGTGGCGTGGCTGTCGGTAAATTTTGCATGGTCTAAACTACACACATAGTATGAGTGAATAGCATGATGTAAATATTCAAGATGATCTGCACTTTCAGTGTTGTCTATACGCATAACAGTGTATTAAATTCCAGTATAGTCTGAATGTGCCGAATCCCGCATGGTCTGCACGTCCAACGTGGTCTGTGCCTAGTAGTTCGTCTGACAAGATCCAGTTCCGCAGAATTGAACTAGGAGTGCCTCCTAAAGTGCGAGTAAACATCCTACAAATTCGTTCAGAAGTTACCATTTCCTCTTTCTTGGTTTCGTCAGCGAAAACTATTTTCCCTTTCAAAAAAATTTTGTTTACCGGTTTCAACACAACGTTGATAAGGTTAGACAATCATCTGAGCGGAACCCAGCACGATTATTTTTTTAAAGGCTTTGAATTTCTGACTTGTGTGCACTCGAATCCTTCCAGTGAAGTCTATTTTTATTCTTCATGGACTCGATAATGAAGAACTGCTGCCACTCGATCAGTCCAAGTTTAAATGTCCGCGTCGATCGAGTGCACGCATTCCCAACATGCTTGCTATTGTGGGCCGCTGGCTTTTGTTCCCCACACAAGAACCTGACAATGACAATGAAAACAAGTCCTCTGCATTCTTCAGTGCCACTCTTAATGGAAGCAATGACTCTTTCGGTGATGCTGCAGCAAGCTCTACGTGGATCAACAATCTTGATAGAAATGCCTATAGGGACTGATGACATTGTACTCATTGATGACATTGTACTCTATACGGACACATTAGAAGACACTCTCATCCGTACAAGTGCACCTAATAAATCTACAATTGGGCTGAGATATGGAACTGTACGCAGGGATGAGTTGTGATAACCTAATCTTCAGAAGCAATTTTCCCTACATAATGTGGCATACAACCTTCACCCCTGGAAGGATACAGCGAAAACATATCTGCTCCTAATAACGTAAGAAAAATGTTAGGAGGAGACGACATTCAAGTAAAGGTTGTGTCTTTACTTTTGTATTCACAACCTGATTTTGAGAAAAAATTAAGAAGTGGAAAAAAATCACCAAAAACATGTGGTCCAACAAGCCGTTAACGAAATCATGCTTTATAAATACAAGTTAGCTGGAGACAATTCGTCTTTATTTACTAAAGTGTATGTGATCTAAAATTGGCATAAATTTTCCAGGCGTTAAGAACTCCAGATCTCATTGTAATACTGTGGACTGACGTGCTGAACCTGAAGTTCCGGTCATTTTAGGACTTTTGACACGTGTGACAAGTTCAGAGATTCAATAACCTGACACTATAGTAGGGCCATGGTTGAATTAATACAACCATGAGTAGGGCTGCGAGGAGTGCGATAACTTGATGAACTCCGTCATGAGGACCGCCTGACATCAAGTGGCAAGCAGCACTCCAGGGGCCATACTTTCAAAATTCGCTACGTAAGTACTTACGCTCTATTTTCTTGTCTATGATTGGTGGATTTTGCTTGAGAGGCCGTCAACGATTGGCTGATGAACTTGCGATATCTTGACTTTTTTTTAAAGTATGGGCCCAAGGCGCCGCTGTGGCGTTCCATGTTCTCCAGAATGGCAATGCAATGATGAGTTCACATACATTGCAACGCTTCATGCCTGACTGCACTCCTAACCAACCCGGGGCCTGGTGAGCTCGTCGACCCAAGTGCCAGCCAGTAAACCGAAAACGTGCTTCTGCTGGTCTTCAACGATGCCAAAATTATGTAACTGTAAAGTATGAAATAGCAACAACTGCGGTTAAAAACCGCGTGGAAATAGAATTAGTAGTTCTTGACGTTTCAACGTCACTCATTTTTTAACAACATTTTATCATCAGGTTAAACTAGATTTTTCCACTTCCCACGTTCACGTAGCCTGTAGTTCTACGGACTCGCCGACTTGGTGTAATTAGATAGCGTAAACACTCATGTAAACACTGAGCCATATGGCCGTTTGCGGGCTTGTAGTTAAAATAAAGAAATTTTGTACTCGGTTTTGTTTTCTCGTTCACTGTAGGTAGAAAACCAAAACCAAACCAACTATTTAATATACTGCTGAATTCAAATTCCGTAAATAATATTTTTTAATATTTCAAGTGCAATTGGAAATTATTAGCCTAAATAATGAAATTAATAACCATCGCTCGAAAAACACTTTCGCGTGCAAACCATCGCCGAGATAATAAACGAAGCCGTCTGTGTATGTATTGGTTGGAACTGATATTTCTTGAATACAGGTATACAAAAAATAAATTTCTATCGGTAAACTACATCTACTGCAAGATATAAAATAATAGTTTAGCAGCATTAAAATGAGTTTATTGGGCTGGAGGCTCTACTGTGGGCACAGAAAATAGCCTCTCCAAACAACATCCACGGTCGAATGAAATGTAATAATAATATAAAATATATTAAATGTGGTGTTTCATTGGAGCATAGAATGTGAACATAGAAGAACGTGAGTGAGCTGGATGGTATGTGGAGTCTCATATATGGAGTCTTTATAACAACGTGAGCGAGCAGGACGGTATATGGCGTCTCATATATGGAGTCTTTATAACAACGTGAGCGAGCAGGACGGTATATGGCGTCTCATATATGGAGTCTTTATAACAACTGGAATCGAAGGAAAATAAGTTTTTATATTTCCTCTCACATTTGAAGTAACTCATGAAAAAATGAATTATTTGCCCCTGACCTACATGTAAACAGTGAAAAAAAGGGATGATGTGCTCTATCAGAACCATTTAATATTTGTAAAACGCCGATTGCCCAATATTTAATTTCAAACTCGCTTTAACTGCTTTACAGGTTTCATGAATAAGTTATAGGGCAAAATATTCACATTAATGAATGCAATGACTGGCATTTTCTTGTATTATTATTTGAAGTCATTAAATTTAGTCAAAACCCTTAATTTAGTATAATAGTTTGAAGCCATACCTTATTTAGACACGGGCATGGAACTGTTGAATATAATTGTCCAATCGATGTAATATTATCCAGATATTGACACACGCTCTGCATGTAACACTGATATGTCGTTTTGCCTGGCAAAACTGAGTCAGGATGACGCACATAAAGACAGGAAGAACGTATCTACTTGAACCAAGTCATTCAAATTACCTGAGATCATAAAAAAATTTTCTTCGCCAGGGGCCATACTTTCAAAACTCGCTAAGTGAAGGTAAGTACTTACGCTCTATTTTCATGTCTATGATTGGTGGATTTTGCTTGAAAGACCGTCAATGATTGGCTGATAAACTTACGATCTCTTAACTTTTTTTGAAAGTATAGGCCCAGGCCACGACCAGCGAGACTCAGAGTCATGGAAGTGAGCCAGGAATTCGTGCGTTGCCAATTACTTAACACTCAATTACGTAGCGCATTTTATCCAGGGCTTGTCGTAAAAACTCAATAAAAGAACAATCAAAGGGATACAACATGGCCATAAAATCCGCGCGCCGAGAAGCAAGAGATAAGCCATCGCAATTAACATTCCTGCGTATTTGAAGGCTTAATTGGCCGGTCATAACATTTATTTATAGGACAAATTAACTATGAAATAATGAAATTAATAAATTAGCCGGTCATAACATTTATTTATAGGACATATTAACTATGAAATAATGAAATTAATAAATTAGCCGGTCATAACCTTCATTTATAGGACATATTAACGATGAAATAATGAAATTAATAACTTAGCCGGTCATAACCTTCATTTATAGGATATATTAACTATGAAATAATGAAATTAATAAATTAGCCGGTCATAACCTTCATTTATAGGATATATTAACGATGAAGTAATGGAATGAAATGTAATGGAATGAAATGTACTCAGATACACAGCAATTGTGAACTCACGTTATGTCTGAAGATACAAGAGCATTAAAAGAATTCTAGAAAAAATCGAAAAGCTTAAAAGAGAAATAAGCAGTTTTTAAATGGGTGGGTTAAAATTCGATTTAAGGGTTTCAAAATTTTCCGTCCCAAAGATTGTATTTATTGGCAGCAATCGGATTTTCGACCACTGTAACATAACAATTTCATTCCAAAAATATAATAAATTAATCATATTTATATATTTTGTTCAACCACTGTGTATTCTACGAAAATTAACGATTATCTTCCCAATACTTTCTGGTATTTGCTATATAAATCCACTATTCAGTGAAGAACATTTTATTCGGAATTTCATTCATTTCAGAGCAACCAGTTTCCTAAGTACCCTCAAGCAGCTGCTATTACCTTCATAATAGTGAAAAAAGTTCTCTTTTAAGATTATCCTTTTTCTCAGTTACAGTTCATGATTGTTTTCAGTACACAGCTAACATTCATATGAGAAATAATGCTCAATGATTATTTTTGCACCTCATCACAATTATAGGCTTAACGACTCCATGTCCCCAGGCGCCGTTCCTACACATATAAACCAATGACTAATAGATTGGAATGCTAATGATGATAAGAATCACCTCATAGTATTATCATGGACGGTGATAGAGAACATACTAACATCTTATATTGACCAACAAGGAATAACCAACACAAAATTGAGCTTATCAATCTCATCACTTTACTTATCAATCTCATGTATGTTCTAGAATTCCCATTCCGGTTTGTACTTATACATTGTTATAGACAAATATTATCCAAACAATTTAATACGATCAGTTTGAATGCATGAAAAAAATGGTCATGGTTCTTGAAACTACCTTACTGTTTTTTCGAAGTGTTTTTTCTCGAAAATAACAATTTCTCAGATGCCCATGGAGAAAGAAAAACGCCTAAAGCCTTACATGCAGAACTTTTGCAAGAAATTTATAAAACTATTGACTACTTATAACAGAAATAACTTTACAGGCTAATGAGAATAAAGTTCAAGCGCCAAATATTTTTTAAAATAATACTATATAAAAAATGTTTTGATCGTGTAAAATTGATTTAAAAATTTAAAGATTTCAGCTGTTCTCACAGCATGAAAATTTGAAAGTGTTCGTAACTGACATGATATGCCATTTCTCCGGGTCAAACTGAACTATAGGAAGACACACACATGGATAAAATTTGCATCGATATTTGGACTAAGTTTCGCTGTTTTCTCTGAGTATAGTGGGGTGTTATTTTGGGTGCAGTCCGCGTACAGGTTTTTGTCCGTACAAGGCGGCGGTCTCTGCGTCAGCGTAACTCAGGCTCCTAGCACCTCGTTTGTCAGAGACCAGCGGGGGCTCCGCGCCCCGCAACATCTGCCCCCTTCATTCTTCTCCTCCTCCTACCCCTTCTTCTCTTGACTCTTCTTCTTCTCGTGAGATATAATTCCGTACTCTGCTCATCCTTCTCCACTTGTGAAAACATACCTTCTTCTCACCAGACATCTGATGTTGAATAAACGTTGAAACGAACGTTGTTTTGCTATACAACGTTGGCATAAACGTTTTGGTATAAACGTTTATCGTTTTTATCGTGGTTTCAACGTCATTTGCCATCAGGAATATAATATTCACCTGCCCGTTTGCTTTCGGCTGATCAGTTCTCGGCATTCTCCCCTCCTATTGTTATATCCCTTCTTCAGCATCCTCTCCATCTGTTGTAGCATCCCTTCGTCAGCACCCTGCAAATTACAAAGTTTCTACGTTCCTGACCAGATTAGTTCCGATACACGAGGAATATCAATTTAAAAGTTTCTTTCTTAATAAAATTCAATATTATCAGAGAAATACTTTCAGAAGAATTTAAAGCACAGCAAAGTTTCATTCTGTAATTATAAGGTTAAATTAAACATTTATTAACGTTAACTCAAGTAAGCAAGTACCACGTCATAAATTCACACACTCATCGTAAACGAACATTTTTTCGAATTATTTTGAATCAAAACTGCGACAGTGAATACTATTTTAGTAATTGACATTGCAGTAATACGAAATGCACATTCATACATGCATTTATAGCTCAATATTTAATCGGAGTATATAAGGTGGACGAAAACCTAAACATAAATTTGGTCAATAAATTCCCAGCGTCGCAGTATAGCCATGCTACTTTGGAATGGTTGCTAAGACTGGGTCATGGTTCAGGTAAATAGAGTTAGGACGCAACACACGTTTTTCACATCCCAGCTAAACGTGGGCAGAATTCCAGAGCTGTTCAGCCATATTCCTGACCCGACCTTATCTCTTACCGTCTCATTTGAAGCAGTGAAACACTTGCGCTCAACGCTCATTACGTTAAGGGCAAGTCGTCACTTCTTTACCTCGCCTCGAAGTGCATGATATGCTATGACCAATTGAACTTTATTCCAGCGAATAAGCTATGCTAAATAATTTTGTTATGTTCATTTTGGGAACTGCCATTTGAGTTCTTTGCGGTTTCGTCTCCTCGATCAGTGATCCCGGATACCCGGCAATTGTCGGTTGGCCTCCGCCCCTGCAATATTAATGACCCCGTATCAAGTCAACAAAAAACACGTGCTAAGCTCTAAAAAGTTTTTAACTTGAACATTCTCCTCGTAACAATTGGTGAAACATTCGGTATTATGATTTAATTAATAAGAACTTCAAAAAGCAAACGCCGAGTAAAGAGTACCATGAGGCGGAGCAAGACGATAGGTTGTCAAACATTAATGTATGATCGTTGCTACCATTATATATCTTCAGAAATTAGCTGCCTATTTTCTATTACTTACCTGCTGTAGATAGAGCATCGCGTTTTTTGGCCGCAAAATCGAGCAAGAAGTAAAAATAAAAAGATTTTCACGTTGGTCCTTGTGCTCGGTTAGCTCGAGAGTCCTATCAATTAATCACGGTGCGGTGTGCCAAGCGAACCTTTGAGTATCATGTAGAAGTTCTCTAACACTATTGATTGATATAAACACATTGATATTTTAAACGCACTGAGCCTAATATTGTATATTTAAATTTTAATAAAGAAATATATAAGGGTCATAATTTAGGCAATATATAGCAAATATCTAACGAATTCTCTGAGTAGTTATCAAGTACCCAAAGTTTTCTGACAAATTACAGACTGCTAACCTCTGACATTGAACGCCAACTGCATGTACTCCCATCTTGCACGAAAGTCTCGATATATGCGGTTGGACTTTTTTAAAATTAATTTATAATGCAGCCTACGGTATAAAAGGAATGGATCATTACAGTTAATTGGACTAAAAATGCGAGTCGCAATAAACAAAAAATGTTTGAAGTTTTCTCGCGGATTGTGTACGAACAACTGAAGCGTCTTGTTGTTATATTTGATGATGATGGGTTGTAGGCGATTTTCTGACCGCACAGCTGCAGATTATTGAACTTAACAGGAAAATTCCAGCGTCAGCTGCAGTTCTTTACGTCGGACAGCGGTCGGTTGGTCTCTTCCGGTGCAGCAGCGACGACATCCGGCGTTTAGGGTTGGAGCTCGAAACGTCCGGCTCGACGAGCATCGCGTTGGCGCATTCCATTCGACGATTTTAGAGCAGTGGTCCTCAACCGGGAGAAGGTATTTCCCTTCCCTCTTCCTGGGGAGTTTTATGGAAGGAATTTGCATAACCCATAAAGTAGGTACACATTAACTGAGGCCATAATTATGCGGTATTGATCGAGCATCGTGATTGGAATACTTTATTTTTGGGTTCAACAACCTCTGAAAGAATTCATGGTTGGACGATTTACTTATTTAAAAATGTTTTATTTGTGTGTTGGACACAATCTTTAGTGTTCTCCTTTTGTCCCACGTACAAAAAACCTTACATTAGCTTTAAAATATTGGCCTTCACAGCCGCATTTCTGTATTTTTTAAGGCACGTCTCTAGCTTATGTTTTGGCTGTGCTTATCAGAAGAGCATTAGCGGGACTCTCGTGTAGACGCGGTCAGTAAACAAGCTGTGCGAAACTTGGGGAATGTGGAGGCCGCTTCTCAAGTGACCTGCTCAATTCTAATGTCCCTCGAGAAGTCGCCGCAATACTGTTACAAGCGAAAAAATATTAATTTATTAGCGGTAAAACTGTTTAGAAAGGAATAATTGATAGGTTTTTATAGGCATTGTTGAGCAAAGTTAATATTCTTTTACACTTGTCCCGAAAAGCTCCCTTCAGATCGAAAGAAGAATATCTATTTTGCAAACATCGAGAAATATAAATACTTCATCGGTGCGGACATATGATTGATATTATTTCGATATTAAACAATCTCACTCCGGCGCTGTTAACTGTCAATATCGTAACACTTCCACTGTGAAATATGCGACCAAATAATGTCTCGAACAATTTGAAAACATGTACCATAATAAAAATTTATCTGTACACTAAGCTAAATAAAATGCCGTGCTTGTTAAACGAATAAATTGTCGAACACTCATTGAATCTTTTCTAAATTGAAGGCATCACAGTACGTAAGTGTGATCTTTAACAAAATATTGATGAGCGACTTGCAGATGGTCTATTGACTTGCCTGATTTTCGACTGCGATGTGCTAGCACAAATATGGTTCAATACTTTCAACCGATTCATATAGGACAACGAACTAAAATTTGCACAAAAATTTTCAAAGCTTGCTTAGATAACAAACTACAGATTACATATAAAAGCGCTGTACAATTTTTTACTTAACAATCTGCAAATTTTCATTAATTAAATTCTTTAAGAAAATTATAAATGCTGAATAAATAAATCGAAAAAATACAGCGGTTTGATGGCAAGGTTTTCATCATCTGCTCACACAGCTTAGAGGATGATCTGATATCGAGTGGAAAACTTGACACATGAGTGATTTAATCATAGAGCATCCTGTGCTTAAGGATGTAATAAGACATCAAAGTGGAGCATAAACTTGCTGAAGTAGCGTCTAGGCGAGGTTCTCTCACAAGCTGTAGGGTCGCACGGTTCAGCGGGATGTGTTTCGTATTCATGTATCTTCGGTAGGGTCTAGGCGAGGATCTCTCACAAGCTGTAGGGTCGGACGGTTCAGCGGGATGTGTTTCGTATTCAAGTATCTTCGGTAGGGTCTAGGCGAGGTTCTCTCACAAGCTGTAGGGTCGGACGGTTCAGCAGGATGTGTTTCGTATTCATGTGTCCTCGGGGCACAGACTGGCAGACGCAGGCGTATAGAGGCAGGCGAGACGATGGCCGATGTCGATTCTCGTTCTTTCATCTAATTCGTCTTTCTTTAACCAGTTAGGTTGTCAACTGATAACTGTGCAGTAGAGGCGTTTGCATATTCGTGTTGAAGTCAACACTTGAATAGTAAATACTTGTTTTTTTTTTGTTACACTGAAGTTCATTCAGGAATTATTACTAAATTTCAAGCAAATGATATTTTCTCTTTTGTTATGTTACTTAATTTCAAGACATTAAAACTCCGAACTGAACCAATGATTTCCTTCATAATGTTTAATATCATTTAATTCGGTTTATCTCTTGTACCTTGGACATCATCACTAATCCTATTTCACCGTTTGTTGACAATGAAGTTGATTTAACGACGACGATGATTTAAGATTTTTAAGTTGATTTAAGAATCGACAGATATCAAATAACCGATTACTTCTAACATATGTTATTATGAAGCCTTTGTCTTTCTCCTTCCACAGTGCGTAGCCACATGAACAACATACTTATAAGCTCTCATAATATTTGCATGCAGCCAAGTTCCGGCATCAAGCGTCGCCGGCATTCCAGGGGGCTCGTTGGCCGGCACAACCTCACATACTTTTGTACGTACATACCTACTACCGCTCGCTGGCCGCTTCAGAGCGCGCCTCATTATAGCTTGTAAGATGAGCTGACGCCTTGAATTTCCTTCATTTAAATAGCAGAAGGCTGACGTAATCTTCTGATGCACGATACATTGGACGTCTCGATAGACGTCACTACAAGGAAGAATGTGGTCTCGGAACTCGGAGAATTTCTCTATAGACGCCTGGCAAAGATTAAATACTGAATTAAGAGGAACAAATACCTGAATTTTCCGTTTCGAAGCTTAAAACACTTGTTACAGTAATAGACGTAGTGAAGAATTCTTCATAAAAACATGCTGTCTATAATGTGTTCTATCGAATTAGAATTGATAATTTACTATGGAACGAATTTCCGAGCTTCATCATTCATGATCTATCGTGTAAGTAATGATATATTCATGGTAATTCATGCGATACGTAAAGTGGTTATGAAAATACGCTCATATGTTGTATTGTTGAAATATATCATGAGTTCTCTTGGAGCTTTACAATCAATATACCCTTTGAATACAATTTCAGAAGTAGTTACTGGACCTCAAAGTTGAAAAAAACAGCAGCAGTTTTTATATAGTATACAATAAATCTATTTATTTCCTATTATGATCCCATTAAAATCTCATTTATGGGCCTGTGATATTAGGCAATCATACTTATTTACAAAATCAACTTCAACAAAATTACAGTGGTACCTCCTGATTAGAACTCCCCTCGACTTGAACACTCCTCAATCCAAACATATTTGGCGAAAAAATTACGTCCCGAAGGATATGTCCTCTATTCGAACGCTAACACACGTAATTAACGACAATTAATGACCAGTTTGGGCCAGTATCGCTTGCATTTCTTGCACTTCACCACCGTGAATAACTTACTCTTTCTTTCTGTCTCCCTTCAGCTTCACGTTTTTTTATTTCTACCGTAAAATAAGTCGCATTTGGATCACACAATAATTGCTTGCTAATTCGAGTATTTAAAATTCGATCAATTATTAGAAGTAAATTCAGTTAGAAAGGAAATATACCACTTTCGATTAAAAAAGTTGGGTAATATGAATTATTCTAATAATAAGCTGTTGCAAATGCAGAATATTCATGAATTATCCACAGAAGACGTCGATGGTAGACTCAATGAAAATTCTCTGCGCCATATTTTTTGATTTCGCACCAAGGCCTCGATGTTCGACCAACATAGTGCAGTGTGCGCGTTGCGTTAGCTCCTCCTCGATTATCTCTTCTACAAGAATCCAAATAGTGTAACTCTCGCGTGCGAGCGTCTTTTTATTCGAAGAATTCGAGTTCTAAACATGAAATAGGAAAAAATTCATCCGTATGTAAGAAAAAAGCTATTATCTACTAGCCGTTTTCTCTCGATCTCTCAAACTACTCTTGGTTTATGTTCCAAGAGTCAGTCATTTTGCCTAAAATTCGAGTGCATCTCACAGTAAGAGCATTGTTCTCAACAGTTTTTCTTGCTTCATCTCGAATCTTTGATATTGTGTTCTTATTTTTGCCTCCGTTCTCTAAACATACGAGCGGTTTTACATCCGCTTCCTCTCTTTGCTGGTAGCTCTTAAATTTTTCATTCAAAAGGTGACATCAACTGTTACCGCTTCATCGTTAGAGCAGAATACTGAGCTTAGAATAAGAGACACTGGTACGGATGCGTCAGGCACCCTGTGTACCGGTTGATCCTTTTGATTGTGACTATAATTCTTTTGCGTGTAATTTCATTGTAAAAAAACATTTTCGTTTTGCCTTGAATCATGAACGATGATCATTCGTTTGTGTTCGTTGAAGTTCTTCACCTTCAAAAGGCCGTCCAAGGTTCAGTTCTGAGTGGGATACTTTCATTGACTTTCATCCTCGAAAACCGCTGCTTCTAGCGTATAAGGTTGCAGTGCATTAAGAATTACGTTCAAATATAGCAACAATCGATTGCATAAACTGGTTTTGACTCACCTCTGTCTGTGAATATTTTGTGTCACTCGAATTAGTTAGCGATTCAGCTCGAGAGCTATACCACTTGGAACAACATTGAGTACTGCATCTTAAGAGTTACTTCTCAAGATCGAGGAAGTCCATCGGTGCATCTGTTCTCGCTTGAAAGTGGTAATCTGCTTTTTTATCGTTTTTTAATCAGTAAAATCTGTTTTTGTTCAATCATATCATCATATCGCTTATTATGAAGAAAAAGTTCATTCTGCATAAAAAAGTTAATTGTGCTGCTGTTCGTGCGTCAAGTCGACTAAGCTAACTGCCATATTTTGTAGGTGTCATGTCCAGTACGCGCATGACGAGTAATTTTTTATTAGTACGCTAATAGCGTCGACGTCACAGTATTCGTATTCACGGCCGCCCGCCCGCACTTAGGTGCTGCTGAGAATAGCGCTACAGCTGCGCTACTCCATGGGCCGATTAGTTTTAAATGCTATACATTCCTAGTCTATTTATTGTGATTTGTGAATTTTATCCATTTATCACCAGTGTAACGTAATTAGCAACCAAATTCCAAAGGTAAAGCAACCAAATTACCAAAGGTAAAGCAACCAAATTCCACCTTTAGTTGTACAATTCAGACTACTGAGACTAGGGCTGCCATTCACGAAGTTCAGTTACCATGCTGTCATAAGTGATGCAGTCTGATACATAAGGCAGGATTATAATACCATACCTACCGAGTTAGGCCTGAATCCTCAAGTAATTAAAAAACACTTTTATTTTTGTATATTTTACTTCCTATAATTTGCTGCGTTTTCTGTCCCTCAGTTTAACAAAAGTGAAATAGAGAAGATAAAAATGAAGATCTTGGAAGCCTTAATTTCTAATTGTTCCTGTCTGGCTATTATTGACTGGCCCTAGGAATTCTAGCCAGAACAGTAGGTGTGCTCTGTTGTAAAAATTTTCGTAGAATTCGCACATCAAAGAAGTCGATGAACAGAATTTTTCTCATTTGATAAAAAATTTGTTCGCAACCTTTCAGAAAACTACGAAATAATATGAACAAATAAACCATTTAGATAATGGAATTTCATATTTCTCAATGGAAACACACATCGAACACCACAAGTGTTGTTGCTTTAGCCACGATTATCTTAGTTTCCTGACTATGTGGCGCGGTTCTTTATTTCTTCTGTTCAAGTTGCGTTTGGTGTAGTTAGCCGAATGGCGGTGTTGTTCGAAGTTTAAAAGTGATCGCAGTAGCGAATGTCGATATTAATGCCTGTGCTCATCAGTACAGTGAAAAGTTTATTAATTGCGAAATCATAGCATGGAGATATCAGTAAGAATTCGAAAAAATTTAACTCAGTACTCACTGCAGTGAGTGACAGAGAGCGCATTTTCTCGTCGACGAAAACATGAAGTCACGGACGGACAGACAGACGGACGGACAGACGGACATGGCGAGCACAATAGTACATTTTTTTATAAATGAGAAAATGCTCTAAAAAGGGCAGACTCTTGAATGGAATGTTACAAACAAGTTGGTGACGCTTGGAGAAATTCGTGCGCGTGTTTTGCTGCCATTAGTGGATAGCGGTAGTGGATAAATCTTAGTCTAAAAAATGGAAAATTTTCCCATTTGTCAATATCTTTATTAGCACGACAGGAGCAGGTTGGGCTTGGAACACACGCAATTACTTGTAGGTATATCATTTGGGAACTGTAGGCCAAAGTGAGCGAAACTTGGGCGGTACTATTTTTGTTAGTTAGATTGTTTGTTAGTACCAAGACTCTCGGAAAAATGATCCTATAACTCACGTGGCTCCGTAATTGGGACCGTTAAAGCTACTCTAATTGACATTCGCACTCACCGGTGCCTACGCATGAGCTTCAGGATGATTTGTTGTGTGGGTTGTGGTGCTTTCTATGTCATCATAGCTGCACGTAGGGCCGGCATCAAACATTACCGACAATGACTACTGCCTGGTAGCATTTACGTACAGCAATGCATGGTACTTCAGGTATTTTGTATGAACTAGACTTCATGACATTGACGATTTTTAGTGTGTTCTACTTAGTTAAATACTTATATCTGAGTTTTGAAGAATTGATACTCATTTTCTCCTCTACCAATTGTAAACAGTGCGTTCCTGGTGGAGTGATTATCGAAACAGCCCAGTACTGTTTTGGTTAACCTATAAGGCTATAAGCCATGTTCGTGTGAGAGGTCCCAATAATTTCTGTGAATGCCGTTCGAATCGAATGTGCATTCAAAACAAGGTTTCCTTATGAAGCATTTCTAACAATCCATCGCACATCAGATTCAAGATCATTTTTCTTTTTGTATATATAGTCAGCATTCTTATTTCTAACCCATTCGTTCAGACCCATTTACAAGTTAAAAAAGTAAAGGAAATTTTTCCGTTGAGTTATGCTGAGCCTTGTATATGACTATGCTTGATTTTAATGAAGTATATGACATGATCAAAGCCAACCGTCACAAAATATCCATGATGTTTATGACATGACCAACGCCAACCGTCTCAAAACATTGATCTCTTGACACAGTCATGCAAACGTGCAATTTTTCTTTCTCATGTGTGATTTTCGTTGCTCACCGTGTCATCCACAGTCATACCAATGAGGGGTGTAGGTCAGCTAGAGTTCCAAACATGGTGGTGTAACCTTTCCTGTGAACTACGCGAGTAGCATGACTATCAAGGCAAGACGTCACCGCCCGATAACCTTTAGCGCTGCTGAACCGCCTCACTGGAATGCTAGCGACAGCGCCTGCGTAGCTCGTGCTCAGCAACCGCTAGACTCTCTGGTAGGAAGTCATGATGCAGGATAGCGGACTCTTGTTTGTATATTAGGCTCAATTTGTAATTTCAGCAGCTACGCAACGTTAGGGTTAGGCGCCAAGCTCCTCTTTCGTCACCTACGGTTATATTCTTTTCTCCTCAATTTTTATTGTCACTCTGTGCCACCTCTTGTTTTTCTACACTTTCCTCGTTGTACCGCTCCGTGCACTACCAACTCAAATTAGAGTGAATGTCACACAAATTCAGAAAGGCGAAGAAATGAAGCACTGAACTTTCAGTGATGCGAAACATAATACTTATGATGAGTAAAGATTTCCACAATCTGTCACCTCTACTCTAGATGGTTACTTTAGTTAGACGGTGTAAAATAATGAATCGCTCTGACCGTTCTTTGTCTCAAATTCTAAACCGAACAACTCGGTGTTACCAAATTCAAATCTTCCTAATTTTTTTCTGAAGAGTCTAATGATAATTTTTGGTTAGCACTCCACTGCGGCCATTCATCAAGCGGTGATGCTATCGTTGGGAGCGAAGGCTCCGTGAGGAAGACATTCCAGCGCATGGGGTCTGTGGTCACGATGTGACGAAGATGTGAAGTGATAGTCGGCTTATTGATGGGCTTAAATCACTATCACTGCCTGGGCTGAGTCTTTGGCCATGTGTTTTGGCATGGCTGTTAACATGTTGTGAATAGCTGCCGACGCACCTCGCAATTTGTACTCCATCAGTATCACTGCTATCAGATAAAACTAGAGCGAATTCCATTTATTAATGTCCATAAATCGGGACCAGCGCAGGTAATTGGGTAGACATAGTTTTTCTAAGACGTTCTTCGATTCGTTAGATCCGCAAGTGTGCCACTTACAAAATATGGGGCAAATGTAAGATGTTCACATATCCTAACATTTTTCATCAGCTACTGACTTCAAATAATTTAATAATGGAATAACACATTGGAACATAGTATTGCCCACAACGAAATCGGACCTTAGGCTAGCCTTACCTCTGAATCACGACGACAGGATATTTTGTAGAGAAATAATTGTATCCGGTTACAACACTTGTTTTTTACTTGAAGAGGTGATTAGATTTCATGTTGAATATACTCGTACGTTCTTTATATAGAGTTTAACCAGCTATACTCAGTTGACCAATATAATTATTCAATGTTGTTTATTTCATCCACTTAAAAATCAAAATAATGAGCACACCGTGAATAGAACAATAAGTTTTACTCATTTTCACCGATACATAAAATGTTTCAACAATCTATGGTTAAAAATTTAACACATTTAACGAGCAAAGTTTACCAAAAAAAAGGCTTGTATTCTAAGTTAGCATATACGTATGTACAGTACATGGATTTTGGGGCAACTTTTTACAAAGATATTCGCACCACCGGTGGTTTGAGATTAATTATGATTCTAAACTATTAAAATATTCTGCAAACGAAAAATGTATACGACATACGAAATGAATTCGTTGTGCCTGCAATATTGAGTGAGTCTGGGCCACCATTCGATGGTGCCTGCTAGTCTGGCAGGCACGTTTGAAGCTGCTGACTCACGCTCCGGCTAACGAGCTCATCGGAAAAAACCTTCGGCCTGACATCATTATTCTCTGAAGTTTCTACACGAAACGAAACCAATAGTTCTCGTCTGTTAATTTAATGCATATTATTATCATACATTCCAAAGGCAATGTATTATCCTGTAATTAATTTAATAGGTTCAAAATAGAATGAAAAAGTTTTTGTCTCGAACGCAGTTGTACGTTTGATCAATCGCTGATACAGTTGGCTATACGTCTTCTCGGTCTAGCCTTTCAATTTAGAAATTTGTTTCCAGTTTTCAGATTCAGTTCAAATCTCCATTTGGCTATTTTATTCACTTTAACAATGCTCGATATCGATTGATATGATGATATGCCTGGCAACCAGCATTAGACTTCATGTGCTTACCGTTCAACGAAATTTTTCATCCTCTAAATTAGGCTCATATTACATTTATGTGTAATATATGTATCGTGTAAACACACTATTTAAGTATTCAATTATTCATAGATACCACGAATGCTATACTTCATTAGTTTATAAATTATGTAAGAGGATCTGGATACCACTTCCTGTCGTGTGCGTGCACAGGCAGCTAGCAGCAGCAGCGGTGGCAGCAGCTCAGCAGCAGCAGCGGCGGCAGCAGCAGCAGCAGCAGCAGCAGCAGCAGCAGCAGCGGCAGCAGCAGCAGCAGCAGCAGCGGCGGTCTCGAAGCATGAGTCACGACCCTTGGGGCTGCGTTACGCACATCCGATGCACCTGAGAATGCGGCTATCATCGCTCACGATCAGGTTCCGTTACGAGACCACTTGAGCGCGACCACACCAACCCTTTGTTGTGTTCAACATATTTTACTGCGCTTAAACTTGCACGTGTTCCACTTGAGTACCTTCGAGAGATGTTTATAGGGTACCTATCTGTTGTTGTAACGTTGTTAGTATGAAAACTGTTCACCCACAATCTCACTTAGTGTAGGCTTAACAAATTACAGTGACAGCCTTCATTGTCTTTGATCATTTATTTTTCGCTTATTTTGGCTTTATTTATGAGTGTCGCATGAAATTTATGTCGTGTTCGTAATTAAATTTTGGAGTTTATAAGCGCTCATTTGGAGGGCTTTACAACTTCCTTATGCTGTGACTAACTGGAATTTAGAAAGCAATTAGCGAGGAGGAATGTACCTGAAGTCTTAAGTGGACGGCTTTCCCTTGATGACTAATGAAGCTATTGCCTGCTCATTCATCTTGTACTAGACTACCAGGTAGATGAATTAGGTACCTCCGTACGGTTTCCGATGCGCAAATTAAATGTGCATATTTGTCAAAAGTTACTTCGAGGTCAGTTTGAATTTATATTAAATAGGCATGTTTGAGTTGACAATTTTAAAATTTTGTCAATAGTGTTGTCTGAAGCTTCCCTATTCATTGATAATAAGAACGCAACCGTTACCGTGTTGCATGTTGAACGCAATCGGACAAATGTCGGCCCGCTACTGACGAATTCCTGCATATCTTTCATATAAATTTTGTCACCAAAAGTTTGTTATGATTTTAAATTGGATAAAAAATTGCCTAGATATATTCGCATATAAATTTACATCTAATGATGAAGACAGAACAGATACTCATGAATCGAATTTTATACTTCAGTAATACCTAAATTTTCGTTTGAGATAAGTTTTTTAAGAAACAATTTAGTAGAAAACTGTTTATTAGCTATAACTCAACTTTTTGAAATCTCAATTTTGGCATTGTATTCATGGTTGATTGTATTCTCCAATAGCGAGAAATTCACAGCGTTTTGTGCATAATTTGACTTTATAAACTGACGTTATTACCACGAAAACGGTATTTATCCGAAATATTCTATTAGAATTTTGAATTTAATCTTATATACGTTCCGATTTTATACGCTCTAATTATTTGTAATGGTACCTATGTTCTCCTCTTATATAAACGCTCTGGTAATCGACAGGATTTGGGGGCAAATGAATACATGAATATACTCATATAAGTTAATGTTTGTTCGTTCATCAAAGCTTTTTAATAAATTGAAATTAATTCATTTTTCCGTCTCTCACCATATTAATTCAATATTTTAATATACCAATGCATAGTGACTTATTTTTGGTTGTATTTTTTTTCTGAACAACCAGGAGAAATTTCATTGTGTCACGATCTACCAATGAATATCCTCGTTTGCAATTTGAATATCTAGGGTCGTTTTTCGGAATGAATACAATTCCCTGACTCAATTTGAAATATGGTGTCATTCAATTTTATTTTATGTGGAACTTTATACGTGATATTTCGAACATGAACAGGGTTATATATCGTAAATATATAAACTTTAGAATACAAATATGAAATATTATTCGACCTATTTAAATTTTTTCAGAATGCTCTTATTAAGTGTAAAGACACTTATAGCGTTATAAGCAACAACACACGGTTTAATTACCTATTATGTTATAAATACCTAATTAATTATTATCATTACGTCTGGAGTACTTACTACGTTACTTATTGTCGTGAAATACAAGAAGCATTGAGCATCTCGTATGTCATTCAATTTTTTGCGTCATTGCTGGCATGCACTTCTAGTCAAACTTATGTTGGATCGTGAGCTGTAAATAATTCTTCAATCATCGAAATGATTGACATTTGGTCCAAACACTGATGCACTTTTTGCTCTGGTGTGAGTCATCCTGACTCAGTTTGGTCCCCTAGATACGGGCGTATCAGTGCTACGTGGAAGTGTCAGCTTTAATGAGAAATGTTGTGGTCATTGAAAAACGTATTTTATCAGCTATTCTGTATCTAATTTTTCATGTAATTAACCCGCCAGTTTTACGCACGCGGTCGATGTTCACGTAGTGTTGGCGATGGGTGTATGAATAGTTATGTTTAGTCCCTGAGAAATAAGATTGCTGGGGCGTAATAACTTTGTCGGAGCTACGCCGTCCCCTAACCAAGTAAGTAAGATCGCTGGAAAATTGGTTTACCTTCAATAACGACCACTAACCGCCTGAAGATCGGGACCTAATCTCAGGCATATAGACAGGCATTAAGAAGAAATTTCTTATCTTGTGTAAGAATTCCGGTTGTATGACTGTTATTATTTGGGTTTGAATCAGTACTTGTTTAATTTGGACGGCTACAGTTCCCAACGTTTCTTGCGATTCTGAGTGCGCAACCTTCCTCATTTCTTTATATCACAAATTGAAAATTGAAGCTAACTCCGGCCTCTAGTACGGTTCAGAGACAGCCCACCAGATTCCTTACGACAGTCAACGACGCCACATCTTCAGTAAGTAGTGAGACTTCCAGCGTGCGTCTCGTCTGGGGAGGCAGCCTTGAGGTGCGAGACGATCTGGGAGCGAAGGCAACGGCTCGTCTTCTCACGGAGTACGGGTCTCTTCGAGAGCTCTGGAGAGGACCGGATGCTGCAGGTTGGTTGTCCGTCACTGAGGCTCAGAGTGTTGTGACAATTTGTGGCTCCGGCCAGTTTCCATTATGGATAACTTTCTTCACTCCATTACTCTCAACCCAAGTAATAAAACCCTCATTGTCTTCCTACAAACCCTCAATAAAACCCAACTTAATATATATTCATTACTTAACCAATTTATTATAGTCTCTTGTTTTAAAATGACCATACATTTTACGAGCACATCCGCTAGGTCCGTGAATTTAAGCGTTTGACAAACTTCTTCACCATAATATTCAGCATGTCACAATTTTCTATTATATAAATTGGTGGCGTTTCATTCAAATCAGTTGGCATTTATTTGACTGGATGGGCGGCACGGAACTTAGAGCGCCATGTATATGCAGTTTCGCTGCCGGCTTGCGCTGGCCAAATGAAGCTCCTGCTCACGATTTGTAGGACTTTCAGCGGGCAGCAGCTCGTGCCAATTCTCTTTTTAGCGCATTTTCTCATTCATGGAAAAAATGCACTATTGTGCTCGCCATGTCCGTCCGTCTGTCCATCTGTCCGTCCGTCCGTGACCTCAAGTTTTCGTTGACGAGAAAATGCGCTCTCTGTCACTCACTGCTGTGAGTACTGAGTTATATTTTTCAAGTTTTATTGTGTTCACCTAACGCATTTCCAATCTAATAAAATTCAGTATCTATGAAATATTTTCTTGACATTATTACTTAAGTGAAATTGAATCTTTCCTTCCCCTGAAAAGGGATTAAAGTATTGCACATAAAATGCATTAAGGTGCTTGCACAAGAGGTCAGCAGTGGCGGCCACAATAAGTTTCTGATAATAACCGCCACTATTTACTGTGCTATTAGCATTCGTGTAAAGGGTTACTGGGTTCTGTGGCCACTAGCAACTTTAAACGATATCAATAGCATGGTAAATTGTGACGGTTATCACTTGAAAGTTGTACTGGTCGCCGCTGCTCTCACCAATTGTATACGCGCCATGATGAAACTGGAGGTAAGTGATTGTGGAAAATCACAGGGAAAATATGTGCCGTTAAAATGAGAGCTCAGCAGCACGTTATAGCTGCTATAGGTGCTAGCGGGCAGCGCCCCCAGCTATGGCAACACGCTGGCTCCCCGCCAAATATTGCCCTCTTCAAGGCTCTTGCCCAGTTTGTATTCACAATCAGCTACAAAAACTGTAAGAAAAATAGTAAACACTTAGCTTAATATACTAAACAGAGCTGAATCTTGCAAAACTATTTCAAATTATTTTCATACGGATTGAAACCACTGTGTGCTCGGTATTGTTATAATTAATTAATCGTATTGAAAACACTCGTACCAAGCTTGGGTTTGAGTATAAATAACGCCGAGCTAATCATACAGAAGGCAGAGTCACGTTTGGCAAGAATTGCGCACGTAAGTGTATAGGTACGTACGAGTATGGCAGATGTATGCTTGCCTTACTCGGGAAGCTGGCGAACAGTAAACTAAAACCAATTTGCATATCTATGTTCAGAATATTTTGAATTTACTAGCTTATGAATAAGATATTCTGCGGTATTGTAAAATGATTCAGGTTTGTTCGCTCTGAATTAACCAGGAATTGTTCTGAAGCTACTCATTGTGCTCATTATAAGCGAGAATTGATCGAAAGTGTATGGGAATTTTTCCTTTTAATAAATTTTAATTGGAATTCATGATCGGGGTTCCATATCATGGTAAGTACATTCGAATACTTGACGTGTGATAAAGAAGGAAACATCGAGCAAATACTCGCTGCAAAGGAACTTATTGCAGTTTAATAGCTTCTAAGTGATTTACAAGACTTTATCTGAAGAGTGATTGAGTAAACGAGAAGGTCAAGAGTGAGCATCAGGACGAACGAAATTCTCGAGGACTTGTAAGGAGCCTTACCGGGCGGGAAGCTCTTGCGCGCTTGAGAGCTGCACTGAAGGTACCCTCAAGATATCTTCTGCACTGAAGATAACGTAGGAACACGTAGGAAACTAACTTGCGTTTTCGTTTATTTTTCATATTTTTTCCTTACGTTAGCTCCTGAACTTGTATATGAGTTTTTATTACATTATTCCTTGGGTGAAATTTAATCTTTCCTTATTCCTTTCCAGAAGTTTAGATGAAAATTATTCACATTGTACAGTGAAAAATGTATGATCATATTTAGTCAAATACAAGAAGATAACACTAGGAATTTTTGATCTGCCTTGCTATTGACTGGCAGTTTAGCCTGGCTTTGATCGGGATAGAAATTCATTGTAAATTAACGAATTTTTGTTTACCTAATCCCATCAAGATCCCAAATCCACTGAATAATTTTGTGATCATATTACCGTTATTTAAGAGTGACCCAAAACCAGCATTCCTCATGGAAATCACATTTTGGACCTGTTTTGAAATTTACAGGAAGCCTAAACTTTTTAAATAAAATTTACACCGCCCTAAGTAAAAATCACATTTAATTTTTAAATGCAAGTCTTCTCTCCGTTATCCAATGTCACAGAATCGCACAGTCGAAAATTAAATTCCTTTGTGATATCCCGACTCTATAATGTGGATACGCGCCTTATAAAAATTAGAATAAATATGTATGTTTCTAAATCATCATATGTATGTAGTATACAGCCAGTTTTCATTCATATGGCAATGCTTCATCGAGCGGATTTCATTACAGACGTTGTGTGAGAACGAAGACTTCGTAAACGGCTGCAATTAAATCAGTTTGTCAAACTGACAAGACAAATTGAGAGTAAAAATTCCAATGGCTGCTAAGAAATCCGCAAGTTGAGGTTAGCTTATTATCTCAGGCACCCGAGGGGAGACAATGAACCCTCGTGCGACACTCTTACCGACACACATGCACACGCGATCAGCGGTGAACCCTCGTCTACGGACGGCGTCGCCTCCCTCAGCCTCTAGCACTTGGGCCGAGGCAGCGTGCCAGTCTGCTCTCGCCCAGTGCTGCAGCTTGTCGGTGACGCTCTGGCTTCGTCGTGACTAGCGTGACCATACTTCATGTCATATGTGATTCTGGAGTGTCAACGAGTTGGATTATCGAGAGCATAGTAAAAAGCAATACACGTTTATCATTTACCTGGAAGTATAGCGCGGATTTTTGTGAGTTTTCCTCCAACACAGCGATCTGTAACTATGTTTTCGTGGAATAAAGATGAGCGGAAGAAGAAAACTCTTGAGTTGTGTGAGACAGTCCTGGAAGGATTGAAAGTCACGTATAAATCCAAAATAAAACCACTGGAAGAGTATTATAAATACCATGACTTTCATTCGCCCGCTCTCGATGATACAGATTTTGATTCGAAACCCATGATATTACTAGTTGGACAATATTCAACTGGCAAGACGACTTTCATCCGCTACCTTCTGGAGAAGGACTTTCCGGGGATCAGGATCGGCCCAGAACCCACAACGGACAGTTTCATTGCCGTCTCCTACAACCATACCGAGGGCATCATTCCAGGCAATGCTCTCGTCGTGGATCCAAAGCGGCCGTTTAAAGCTCTTTCAAAGTACGGCAACACTTTTCTAAACCGTTTTCAGTGTTCACAACTCAATTCCAGTGTGTTGAAAGGTATCACAATCATCGACACTCCTGGAATCTTATCTGGTGAGAAACAACGACTGGACAGAGGGTACGACTTCCATAGCGTCCTGGAATGGTTTGCCGAGAGAGTTGATCGGATCATTCTGCTTTTTGATGCCCACAAACTTGACATCTCAGATGAATTTCGTCATTTTCTCGAACGATTGCGGGGTCAGCATGACAAAATTCGGATAGTTTTGAACAAAGCTGACATGATTGATCACCAACAACTGATGCGAGTGTACGGAGCCCTCATGTGGTCTCTTGGCAAGATTCTCAACACACCTGAAGTTGAGAGGGTCTTCGTGGGGTCGTTTTGGAATCAACCGCTCCGATTTGACATAAATAGAAAGTGAGTTAATTAAATTTGCTAATTTTAGTGCAATTTTAGTAGTACTAAGCTATCATCAATCATAAACATATCATAATGCAGTGGCTTTCATTTGAAATTTGTATAGAATTTAAATGACCAGCGTCAGTTTCTTCTGGGTTATTTCAGAATTGGATACGGGATTAAAATACATTTCATCAGTGTCATGGAAAATTTTTCCAAGTAATAAGATAAAAAGAGCATAACATAAATCACAATGAAACACTTAATATCATGTTATACCTTCATCATTCTTTCGGTAGTTTTTGATGACGTATGCTTTAAACTCTAATTTATTTTCAAACTTGGAAAATTTAAGTTGGAAATCGCTTGTCGAAACATCAAATGTATTCATATATGCACTCAGATGAGAAAATCCTATGAAACTATAGATATGAGCCTATTTGGTAGATATTGCAACAAGAATAATGAATTTTCAGTAATGTTAAAGCCAAAATAATGCTGACGGGCCGTATGATTATAACTGAAAACGTAAACCTTTCAATATTTTGGAAAAAAGTCAACTTCATTCAAATATGTCCGTTTTTTTAATACACTCATCCCATTTTTTCGGGATAATTACGTCATGGACAACTTGCGTAAATACTTGATATCCGAGACGTGATCGCTTTTTAGATGAAGACTCACGTGACGCGCTTGAGTATGACTCGTCACGTACACGATATTATAGCCCCGAAAATGCCAATGATATTGGAAGTTGTGTAATTTGAATGTTACACATCCCTTCGCACTTAACAATCAATGTATGAAGCCACTTCGTTGCATTTGTTTCTTCAATCATACTAGCATCTTCCATGTTTACTTCAGTGTGGCTATCATACAAGAGATGGTTTATCTGACCACAGATTTAGAACTAGCAATGAAGTAATTGGTATTATTTATATTAGTTTCTTTTTCTATTAAGAATAATTTTTAAGTCCCACTGTCTGAAAAGAGTTACTGCACCTTTCAGACGCTTATACAGGCGAAATTGCTGAAAATCTTATCTATTCGTGAAAGTTGATACACTATTTTAAGGTTAATTTAATTTTTAAAAAATGTTAATTTATATATTTCATAGAGAAATTTTTGCAGTGGCTGGACCCAATGTCATAGTATCGTTAATATTGATTTTCATCGCTGGGTATTTCGGAACGAAGCAGCGAACGAGAGCTGCTGGGTGTGGTTTATGGGACCTCTGCCAACAGTTCCGTCATGCGTTGATCTATTCTTCTACCACTTTTCTTCTCCACGCACTTTTCATCGTAATTATTTCGGCTTTTGATGGGATACATCGTATTTTTACTCATTTTGTAGGGATCAAGATCTGTACAATAATTTTTCGATTGAATATTTTGGTCGGTATCACTTAAAAAACATAAATTAATAGTTATAAATTACATTACACCCATGTCGTTTTGGTAATCAATTAATTTGTTCTGCATAAAAAGAAGTAAGGTAAAACAAACAATGCTCTTTCGGAACAATTCAATTGATCAATGAGCTTTCCCCAAGTCCCATTTCTTCACCTGGAGTTAATGCACGTGTTGAAGCTGACGTCGAGCATATCAGTCTGGCTGCCTCCAGGAACGTGTTGCTCATCTATATTCTGTGCATGGATGTTGCATGATGAATCGTTTCACAACGAGCGATGAAATACAGTCACTTTTTGGTGCGTCACCAACAATTGACACGATGAAAGTATTAGAAAAGCTCTGTTGGCAAATTAGTTTAATTAGTTTTATTTTCAATGATACTTTGGCCTTAATAAATAAAATACATTATTCTTTACACAATCGCCTTCAGGGACAAGTATTGAGGCTTATCCAATGTTCAAATACGTCAGAAAATTGTGGCTGAAATAAATCAATAAATAACATATCAATATCTTAATAAAGAGGTTTATCTCATCCTGATATTCAGAGGTGTGTAGCTTTTTACTCATACTATATAGATGTTTGACAAACCCCGAAGTATAACAGCGTAACAGGCTGACATAACAGTGCTTCTGCTAGGAACATGTTTGCTTTGCCAGATTTTGCTGAAAGTCGTCTCACGTCATTTTTAAGAAAGCTATTCAATGCGGATTCAAAAGCGTGACCGATGAATATTGGCCTTTCAGGATATTTGTTTTCGTGGGAATGCAAATTTTCCCTCATATTTTCGGCTTAGAAATCTTAATGAACAAAATTTATAAAAACATCTAAATTTTTCGAAGAAATAAAATTCATGAAGTTAGTGTCTAATTATTGCATTCATTTAATTTGTTAAAAAGGCTAGGAGAATTTGTAGGGACAACATTCAATTGCCGAATATCTATGGCGTGTAATTCTGAAAAAAAAACACCCTTGAAATTGCATTAGGTAAAATTTTAAACTACTGATTTGTTTACGAAATGTTCTATGTAGTTTCCTTTGTTTTTCTCTAGATAACCGTATCTTGTGAGGTGGGGTGAGGGTTAAAATGAATATCAAATAGTATTAATATTCACTTCCATTGTTACCTTCTATATATTTATTGCCAACTTTTTAAATTTCTCTGGGTGTGAAAGAATAAAAAAAATCGAACACACGCTTATAATCATAGTTTTTTAAGTTAATTTTTCTAATCCAATCATGTATAGGAATAAATAGTTATTACAGCGCATGAGCGCAAGCTAAAAGAGCCTAAAAAATAAATAAATAGAGAATGGAAATTTCCAACAAGAATCTTCGATTTATGAACTTTTTTATAGTGAAACCAATAAGATATGAAATAATAACAACAAGGATATTAAATTTTGTATATATAATCTAAATAATATCGATGAAATTTTTCATTGCACACCTCGTAGCCAAACTCGCCGGATGCGCTGGCGGCGAGCTGTGCTGCCGCGGGTTGCCTGCCAAGATGGCTCACCGCCACTCACGCGCTGCTTCACGGCAAGCACGAAACAAACAAAAACCTATGCAAAAACCGACGCGGATCTCAGTCGGGGCAGAGACATGCACTGACAAAGATGTACCACTAATGTATGTGACGTGTTTGCAATGAATGCAAAGATGATGTAGAATTTTTGCGCTCAAATGAAAGCTAACTTTTCATACGTCCAATTCCATAGAGGATCCCCGATTCTAGACCTGTACATAATCCCCTGAGCCATAGAAGATCTTTTTCAAAATAAAAACGTTCAGTCATGAGCAAGAGAGATAAAAGTATTCATATGATAGATGAGCACGAGGGACTTCTAATAATAAAAACATATTCAGTCGAGTCTTAAACGAATATTGGAAGCTATTACCGTAGTAAGCCACTCATAGCAAAATATTGCCTCTCGGCTAATGCAACAGTTTAATTGGTCTACGGCTCTATGCTTTGTGACTGCAACTGACTTAGTTTACGAAAAATCAATGAGACTGTTGTTCCCTAAACTCATTATGTTGTGTGGCCACTAAAGCTGAAGATAATGTTTTCCTTTCTCCTTCTAATAAATGTTATTACTAAGCAATAAATGTGCAAGCTAAGATTATAAATGATTATCTTTTCATTCTTTTTGTTTACATAAACCATTAATGAATAGGAGACGAAGATTATTTTAATAGTATAATACAGTTCACGTGAAACTTAGAATTTAAAAAACTGATTTTAAAATTTCATTTTTTCTAGTAGATAAACTATTCCGTGACTTATTCTCATGTTTAGGGTAATTAAGACATCATTCAACAAATGAGGAACGAATCGAACATCGGCAACTGCCACCCCCGATGAAGCTCACTACAAAGGCGGTGTTGTTGCCGGCTTGGCGGTTGAGAGCTGAAGCAGTATTGCAGTCGCTCTGCCTCTCCGACATTCCCGCTATACAGGAAGATAGACTTCACTAAAAGAAGTCTATCTTCCTCAATATTCTAGTTTGATATATAATTCACTGCTCGGTATTGAGAGCCAATTTGTGATTTGTTCGTCATGGATGCATTTTTCTGAAATCGACGTAAATGCTAGTCGTGTTCTCATTGCACAATTCGTTAAAAAAATCGTTTACAAAATTTTTAAGAAACGAATTCATCTCGACAGGAATTATGTGCGGTTAAATTCCCGTCATATTAGTTGCGCAGCTGAAATTAAAATAAATGTTGCCTACGTTTTTATTGATTTTATTTTACTGTCTCATTCTTTTTTCGTCAAAGAACGAAATTTGTAGATAAATTTGACGCCAAATTTTGTTTTTTTTTTATTTTTTTTCGTTTGCCGCAGTTGTGTATTTTTTACAACAATTAGCCTGTTTCTTAATATCTATAGTGGCAGGCACAAAAATCCTGTTAGGTGTTCATATAAATTCAACAATATTAGTATTGGAAATGTCGTATCTATGGTGCATGGTTGCTACCTGCTGTCCGTACTTCGTACTGATCAGCTGGTCAGTAACCATCGCCGGTAAATATGTCAGACATTGGCCAACAGACAAGAAGAAAGTTATCATGATTGAAATTAGTTCAATATGGAAATTTGTTCAACCATAACATTTCTTCTCGCTTCGAGTCACTGACATGTGGAACAGCCTCCCTGAAGATATTGTTGACGCTCCGAGTATGAACGCGTTCAAGAACAGACTATATAGACAAGGCCATGCATGAGCATATGTTTAGTCTTAAAATGCCTCGTATCCCACGGAACAACTGATATCTAGAAGAGATTTTAAATATACCGTCCGTAAGGCCAGTCTAGTCAAGAAAAGTACAAGAATCGGCGACAGGCCTATCCAGGCCTATTCTTTAATGCCGAAGTTACTATACTATAACCCAAAGGAGCAGGAAGATTATAGTTCGGGATTGATCGGCTCATTACTGAATTTATAAAATCTTTGTTATGCATTCCCAAACGGTTGATTCACTTCTAACACTCTTTGTATATTTAAATAACGTAACTTCGTGGGACCTTGCGACAGAGTTCTTCACTGTTTATTTAGACCACTGTATTTTTAACGTTAGTAAAAAATATACTCTTTAATCAAAATAACTCGATTGAAACAAAAATTAAAGACGCTTCACTCTTAACAAACTGACGTTGTAGAGATGAAGCTTCCCATGCAAGTAGAAAATGTCAAAGGTGATCCAATTCCGTTGATAAATATGCTGAATCTAAATTTATGTGGTGCGTACGGTGCTCACGATCAATGCTAACGCCTCTGTTTGAACTTTGAAGTCCTATCTGATACACTTCCTAGGACTTAAGGCCAATTAGATAGGGCACGAATCAAGATTTCTACAATTTTGATACGAAGTCCCACATACATTTGAAAGACAACTTCAAGCTTCATGTTAACATATAATATAGTTACATTATATATCTAACATATTGACAGTAAGCACCAATAATTTGATGAGCTGGGTATGCGATAAAGACAGTCTTTGAATAACTCGATCTATCCAGCTTCATCGTCAGCTTATTTACCACATAAATGTTTACCTTTTTGGCCAGTTTTTTGGCGATTTTTTTTTACACTTCGACATCTTCCTCAAAAAAGCTATTTACATAGGCCCTCTCCAGGAACAGACAAATAAATACGATGGAAATTTTACCATCAATGATACTTGTGAAAGATGGTCAACTTGTGGAAAGATACAGAAGAATGTAAAAACAAACAAATTTTACGTCGTACGTTATTTAATGGAACTTCGTCTTACTAACTTAACGAGACGCCTTAATTCGGGCCGGAACTCGGTTCGTATAGCAAACCTTTTTGCCCATTGAAGTTAATGGAAAGGACTCTCTGTCGGGCATCCAGAAAGGCACCCCTTTCACGTACATATATACTGTAGTCTGTACTTGCATTATGATGACAAAGAATTTTTTTTTTTTGGTTCCTAATAAGTCATCTTTCAGACTCCAAGATCGTGAGGAGTGTATTTTTATTTCGGCCGTAATTTTCGGGCAAGTTAACAACCCACATGCCATTCGCATGCTTATTTATGATATTCAGTTAATCATCGATAGATCTCGACACTGTTTATGTCTATTTACTTACTGCGTTTTGCATTGCCCGGCATCTTATGGCAAAGCACGGCCTTATAGCGGAGCACGTTTTCCCGATCTGATGGTTCGTTAGGCGGTTTGGTCTTAAGGCTTATTGTTGCATATATTTTGATAAGGCAGTCTTCTTAAAAAGAAGTTGTGCATGAAAGTACCAAAAAAATTCACGCTCCATATTTATTATGATGCAGTTCCATCTTCTGTGGCAATTACCGCCTCATTTTTCTGAGACATCGATTAGTACAATTTGTAAATTTTCAGCGTTTTAATATAACTAGAACCTGACATAACGAGCACCAACAGCATGACTTCTTTGAAAGTCAGAGAGTTTTGTTACCTTCATAAGATAGCTACAAATATTTTCTACAACTTAAATATCGAAGCATAATTCAACAATCAGAAGTAGGTATAAACAACATTTGACACTAAATAAATTATGACTAATCAATAAAGCTTGATATCAAAATATGTCAAGTATTTTTTGATTATAACATGCTCAAAAATTCTGATCGCAAAATGTTGCGTACGCGTTTCCCGTATTTTGTCTAACTCATGTATTTGAAATTAAAACTGTTTAAGTTCACGGCATATGAAGAAAATTTTAGTAAAGTTAAGTAACGATACTTAAAGTTTAATAATTTGAATTAACTCCCATTAAATAAAACAGGTGCACCAGCATCAACCCCGTTCCGTTCCAACCCGACCCATTTTGTTGTAGTACACCCTTTAAGAAGAAAATTGTGTTACTACTTTCTTTTCATGCACATTTTCCCCTGATACTATAAAATTTATATACTGGATTCTGAAACAAATTAACGAAAATCGATATTTATGCGTCTCAGGTTAATTAGTACGGTGAATTTAAAACAATGATTTATATATTTTCAAACAAAATATCACTCTATGGGGATGATGTTCAACATTCAATGAAAACCCAGTTGGCAAAGTTTTCTCCTGTCCTCGAAAGATGGTGCCACTGTCCAATAACACCTCTCTTCTTTCGTTAGTTCTGCCGTTGTGTCAGTATGGTGTCGGGTGTGACACGTGATTGATTGTTATTGTGAGCCGCTGGCATTAAAACACGAGCAATCATGTTTTCGTGGATTAATAAAGATGAAGCCAAGAAGAGAAACATAGACGTGTACGAAAGTGTTCTCGAGGGCTTGAAAAAAGTGTACAAAACAAAGGTGTTACCTTTAGAAAGCAGCTATCACTTTCATGATTTTCACTCCCCTGCGTTGGATGATCCTGACTTCGATGCAAAGCCCATGATCTTGCTAGTTGGTCAGTACTCAACTGGTAAAACCACTTTCATTCGTTATTTGCTTGAAAGAGACTTTCCCGGTATAAGAATAGGGCCGGAACCAACTACTGATGGCTTTATTGCTGTCATGTACAGTGAAACTGATGGAGTCATTCCTGGTAACGCTCTCGTTGTCGATCCTAAGAAACCTTTCCGCCCGCTGTCCAAGTTTGGAAATGCTTTTTTGAACAGATTCCAATGCTCACAAGTTGACTCATCGGTACTGAAAGGCATAAGTATCATTGACACTCCTGGCATTTTGTCCGGAGAGAAGCAGAGAGTTGACAGAGGCTACGAGTTCACTGGAGTCTTGGAATGGTTTGCCGAGAGAGTTGACAGAATCATCCTCCTCTTTGATGCTCACAAACTAGACATCTCTGATGAATTTAGACGATCAATAGAAGCTCTTAAAGGTCATGATGACAAAATCCGCATTGTTCTCAACAAAGCTGACATGATTGATCATCAGCAACTGATGAGGGTGTATGGTGCTTTGATGTGGTCACTTGGCAAAGTCCTTAACACTCCAGAAGTTGCAAGAGTCTACATTGGCTCATTTTGGGATGAGCCTCTTCGTTATGACTCCAATAGACGGTGAGTTTCAAAATCAACCAGAATACCAAAATTTAGCTTCAATGTTATACTTTATGGCATCAAAATTTGAAAGTACTGGCCCTACTGGGTACAGAAATGTTTCTTTCCAATTTTTAAACCATTTTGTGGACAAGCGTTAATATAGGCATGGAAATTCCAATTTCTGAAACCAGTACAAGCAGGTATAGAATATGTCTATCTTTTGAGCCACAACCAGAGTTCATGACATTTTTGGGTAATACTTTAGATTAAGTGCATCCAAAAAAAGGGTGTTTTTTTTATTTATATGTTTTTTGGGGTGTAGATTACGAATGTGAAATCTGTTTTTGGTGGTCAGCATGGAAATTTTTAACGGAACCTGTTCCTAACTGGACCCTAGTCTGGAAAAGTCCTATTTTTGTCTGAAATATCGCGGGCTTTCGCGGCTCTAATATCATATAATTTCAGTAGGTATGAAATCTCGCGGCTCGAATGTCATAAATTTTTGTTTGATGAAAAAATCGCGGTTTGCACTTCGCAAACATTTCATTTCATAAAATTTTCAACTTCCGCAATCCGCATTGCTTTACCGTTTCCGCCAAAAATATCTTGCAGAAAAAACATAAACATCGTAATGTAAACAAATAAACAAAACGTTTGTTGAAGATCGCGCATAGTTGCGGTCATGTCAAAGCGGTCAGACTGTATATTAACACGTGCTGAACTTACAGTAGAGACAAATTTTATTGTTGCCGTTTGACTGTTTAAGGGTAAAATTAGAGATTTGGGGTAACACATGCATAAACTTTGTAAATAAATTCGCATTCGCACCTCGTAAATGGCTTTTCATGGCCGAGATATGGAATTCACGGCTTGGTGAAATAGAATCACGGCTCGTAGAAATGGAATCACGGCTGGCAAATCCATAAAACCACGGCTCGAAAAATTCAGTCGCGGCTCGCCAAGTAGATATATTCCATACTAGAGTCCTAACCTGCGAGGTTTTTGTTGATTGGCTAGGTTTTTCCGGCTGCCGGACGGACTCCAAACATAGAAAAAACCTATTGGCTAGGTTTTTCCAGCTGCCGGACAGACTCCAAACATAGAAAAAACCTAGCTGATCAATGAAAACCTTGCAGGTTAGGTCCAGTTAGGAACAGGTTCCATTAAAAATTTCTGATGCCGACCGCAAAAACGGATTTCAGATTCCTAATCTACACCCCAAAAAACATATAATAAAAAAAACGCCCTTTTTTTTGGATGCACTTGATCTAAAGTAATACCCATTTTTGGAACTGCAAGATTTCTTCTTGACTTACTTATCTAATTGTTAACAAAAGCTACAATTATGCTATAAGATTCCAAATGTATTAAAATTGTAATTTTTAAGCCATGAGGTTTCTGTAACAACTAGTGAAATTGCAATTCTTTTTGTGGGAAAGCATAAAAAGAGATATAAATTCTAATTTCTTAAACCAGTAGTCAAGTACTGGTACTTGGCAGTACAAGATATTAGGAACAATTGTAAGATATTTGTATTTCTACACCTCTATGGTGCTCAATTTTAGATTTCTGCTGAAATTACTCTACAGTTTTGTGGAGTAATTTTGAGTTAAATAATATTACAAGCTTGATACACATGTTCCCTAAACTGCAAAAATGTATAATATATATTTAAATTCCATCATTATAAATATATTATAAAGTATAACTAACTTTAATTTGATTAAATTTCATCAAGTTGAATCCAATAATTGAATAGATATTGCTACTTCTCTCTTATTAAATAATATACAAAAGAGCATCAATTTTCTTGTCTGAATCAAAACTTTCATTAAAATGGTCATTTGTAATTTTTAGTAATGACAATTGAAAAGTATATTTGTGTGGATAGTTAAATGCTTGTGTCAGTTGTATGTTAGCACTGGAGTAAAATATAGGCTTGGAGACATGGAGACTGACTGGATGAAAATTGTTAGAGATCTACAACAAGGATCTTGTCTCTGCTTCTCTTTAGCCTGTACACTGAAGAGACAGCTGCTAGACTGAGAAGAATGGATGTAGGAGTGCGTGTGAGCAATGGAAGTTTAAAAATGCTTCTTTATGTTGATGATGTAGTAATTTTGAGTGAAAATTATGACAAACTTCAGAGTATGCTTGGCTTTGTCCACATCTATGTTTTCCTCAACTGAGTATGGCAAGGATTTTAATATGCACTTTAGCCTCAAGATGAATCAGGTGCTAGTTGTGACTGAAACAGCTGAGGATGTGAACAAAGTGCACCATATGACTGGGAGAAAATGTCCTGGGATGACAAATGGGTATATATATATATAGGTGTTGAGAATAGAGTGTTGGCCAAAATGAATGTGAGAGAACTAAAGCATTGAGTCTTAGTGCAGCAAATCAATGCTAGAAATACTGAGAAGTGCTAGCTATAAGAGTGAGAGCAAGTAAGCATAATGTTCAAAGAAAAGCATGGCAGTTCCTGGGATTAATATGTATGGTATATATAAAACTGATGTCATCATTGTCATGGAATGATGGATGTTATGCCATGGAATGGTGGAGAACTGTATAGATTGGAATAGGATAGCTAGATTTGTGTGTTTAGAATAGGATAGCTTGATTTGCACTTAAAGCCCATAGATGCACTGCAGTAGAGGCTGTGAGAGAAGATATGGGATGGAACATATTTAGAGTGAGAAAAATGAAATCAGAACTGAGATATTAGTGTAATTGATAATAATAATTGAATTTTGCACAAAGCTCTATTTACCTGTGGAACATTATTGATGAAATAGGAACAAATGTGTGGAGCAATAGTATGCAAATGTTGTTGAATGAGACATGGGCCTAACCAATGCATAAAAGACTTGGCGTTGAATGCTTGATGATAAACAGGGTTATCCGGATATGATGGCATAGTATATAATGATGTACTAGGGGATGGTAAGGCTAATTCACTCAAAAGCTGGTAAAATGTAGTAGTTTTTTTTTTCATCTTAGCCTTGGAGATGCAAAGTTACTGCCTTGGAGATGTCAAGGTATTGCCATGAAGGTATGACATGGTATTGTTATACCTTGCCTTGCCACTTGAGTGCCTTGCCTTGCCAAGATTGTGGTGGTTAGTGGTTGCTGATCAATCAATATGGCTGATTGCCTGGTAATTAATATGAATATCAATCGTTGCAGAAGATGGATGATAATTGATACACATGGTGAATCCATAAATAGTGATGTCTGATTGATCTATTGATTTGGATTGAGCCTGCAATTACCTTGATTAAGGCAGTGCAACATGAACACAAAATCAAAATCAGCAAAGTTACTAGAAATATATTTCTTAACTCAAGAAGCTTTTGGTATGTTGTCTCAATTTTTGTAGTGTAAATACTGGTCGCTATGGACTCAGCTCTTTTCTCTTTATTGGAGGCTCTTGCATCCTGATGTCTATTCTTATCGGCTCAAACAATGCAGTAATTAGAGCTGATGTGAAGCTTGAGTGAATTTTTCTGCTTGTTTAGCAGCATCAATTATCTGTTGATAAAATCTATTTCTTTGTCAAAAATGCCTGCTTCTTCATCTCTTTTTACGGTCTCCTGATGACCTCCACGATATCATTTAGTTTGTGACATATTGGATGCATGTTCCTAAAAATGCTGATGCCTGTAATGGCAATGTTACTCGTAATCGTGGTATCAACAACATTGTGTAACATTCGCGAAAATGTACATTATTTTCTGAGCAGTGTTTCTGTTCTTTGGGAGCCGTTTCTTTTCAATTCTTGCCGTTTCAAGTATCAGACCTTGAGTTTTTCCATTAAATCCTACTTGAGTGCTACTGGAATAAATCTTGGCTCGGGTAATGGCTACAAATGTTTTTATACCGCACATTTAATGCTTAATCCCAACGAACTCTCAACAAACATACATAAACAAATACAGACTTCCTCCCCTTGTAGCTTATCAGACTCATGGGAACTAAGAACAGTGATACCACTGCTCGTGGAACAGTGAAACCCCTGCTCATGGAACAGTGAAACCACTGCTCGTAGAACAGTGAAACCACTGCTCGTGGAACAGTGATACCACTGCTCGTGGAACAGTGAAACCACTGCTCGTGGAACAGTGACACCACTGCTCGTGGAACAGTGACACCACTGCTCGTGGAACAGTGACACCACTGCTCGTGGAAAATATTCACTTTTGGCTCCCTCATTTTTTCTCGTCCAACCTAGCACTCAAGAGGTCTAGACTCTTGACTGCTGACAAACTCAGTTGTAAACAACACGCGCCTCGCCGGCACATACAGATGCAGAATTTAACAACTACACATAGCAACAACAAGTGAAGCTGACAGAATGCCATGATCATTCATTTTCTCAATGCAGGACTTGATGCATGAGATAGAAAACCGACCAAGTGTTAAATGATTCACGTCTTTCCAGGTCATGCAAGATCTCTACACATAAAAATATTTTACGAAAATATAAATATGGGTCAAATTTTTCTATTATTCAAATATATGATAGAGTAGACAGACCTACACATTTCATAGTTAATGTTTAGAGGACTAAAAAAATCCACTCGCTGTATATTGCTTAGCTGCAATAAAATTTGCATTCGATCAACACTTCTCATCCTGTGAGTGTTTTTTCATTAAGTTTGTGGATGTGGTCCAGAATAATGCAATTCTTACATCAGTGCTGAACACGTCGAACATTTGGGCTCAAGTCTGCTTCTCTCTATCACTTGTGTTGGTGTCGAATGCAGTGAATCACTTATCATTTCATCAGCAGCGCGAAGTAGTACCTAGTTTCTTCCGACAATAGAAGTACCAAAAATTTTATATATGCTGCTTGTGATGGATGTTAAAGCAAAAATTGATGTATACTTAAAGCTTCTTATGTTTTACGGCAATTGTTTTGACCTGGACATTCATGTAAAGTACCGTACGAGATTTATATTCTTAGGTAAAACGGACTTCGGATGATGGAGATTGCTTTGAAATTTCATTTAAATGTTGAAGATTTATACCTTACGATACTCATTATTCCGATAGAAAAACCCTTAATTTCTATCGGAAACACATTTGAACTTCCTTCCACATTTGTACTTCCTGCTTCTAATATGCTTCCATTGGATTCAGTTTTTGCTTTAAAATTGACTGCCATATTATATAGAGCAAAATTTTGGATGACGATTTGATATCTTCTCAAATTTGACGCTTCAATAAGTATGAAAGTTTACGAATCACGAAAAAAAATCTTGAGTCTTGAATCGTCTCTTGATCGTTTGAAAAAATCTTGAGTCTTGAATCGTCTTCCCAGTTTTCTGATTCAATGCCAAATGAAAGCGATGATCGACATTGTCGACCTCGCCTGAATGAGAATCGGTGTACGAGTTCACTGGAAGACTTCGAAAGTTTACGCACGTGAAATAATTATTAATCACCCGCATTAAATTTTTTTTTGTGACTAACGGTGATAAACACCGTTAGACTTACGAGATTTGGCTTTTTTTTTTTAATTTTGTGCGCCATAGTACATACCTAGACACTTTCTTAATAAATGCCATGTCAGTATGGTTGCTAAACAATGATTTTCAGGACGCGATGTTTAAATGGCTTGCGTATCGTAGGAACTTCCAGAAATGATCGCCTGTCCTACGTACGTTGTCCTTGAAACGCAAGTGTTTTTCATGGATTCGGATCTTACTTTGACTAATACTGTTTTCAGATGCAAGTTTAATGCCGAAAATACCGATATGGTTGTTGGATGAATTTGAAACTACGCGGAAAGCTACATATGTCTTCATTTGACCCTACACCAAAATGTCAAGAGTTTAGTCTAAGCTCCGATATCATGGATGCTGTGCATCTTTCCAGAGTTTGAGCTTCAAATCCTGAAGCCCATAAAAAATTCTTTTTAACTAACTTACTCAAGTGATGTTGCGTTTCTCTTCTTACTGCTGTACTCTCTGCGTGCAATATATAGTGGCTTTTGGCCGTGAACTTTCAGGTCTCATCTCGCCTTCTTGTTACTTATGCTTGTGTTTCTTTTTTTTTTTTTTTGTCTACGTGATGCCAGACACAGCTTCTTAAACTTTGCTCTGCTGTTTAAAATGAGTTTAAATCACATCATAGTAAGGCGTTTTAAAGCTTAGCTATTTACTACATACCTGCCCTTCAAACGCATTAAGTTCTCATTTTTATGCATTTAATTGGCTACTTATTATGGATTATCGCTCTACCAATATGCAGCTCCTGTTGATTACGTTTTAACTGTTAGTCATGTGTGTCGTGTCTCTAATTTGTGCGATCTTCTCACAAGGTCTTCGGCTGAATATTTCTAGTTTCATTGTCGATAGAAACCTGCACTAATATTGCGTATTCTCCCTCCGGAAATTGTGTTGGACTGCCGCAAGCCAGCTCCTAATAGTCTTGGCCGGACCCGTACGTTTCCGGGTTCTGAGAATTATAGTTTTCGTCATTACCACTTTTACAAACTGTGAGACTCGTATTAGAATTTTTGGTGTTCTTGAAATTCCAGTCTACATCTTTTTTTTTTTTACTTCTTCCTAGTTGTGAGATTAGCTTAAATCCCTGAAATTTTGCGAATACAATTCCAAAATATAATCACTATCGTAACTTTACCTAATTTCGACGGTTTTTTTTTTTGGTATTTGGTTCACTCGATTATCACTGTAGTGTATTTTATATATTTAATTGCGTTCATACGGCCTCGGCCCAACATTAGAGAGAGAATCAATTTTAGTCGTAAACGAAAGTGTTAGGGTAAGTCCATTTTTTGATTTAGAGACGCTTGATGATAGGGTGGCCCAGTGTTTACAGTTACAAGTACGGTACCTAGATTGGAGCAGTGAGTTGCGGGTTCGATCCCAGCTACGTGCGAAAGTTGTGATCAAAATAGATAAGTTTACCGGGCGGTGAAGCACAGCAAAAATTAAGTTGTTAAGTAATAAGTTGTGTGTTCGAGACCCACAACAGCCGTAAAACTTATGCAATTTTAAGAATCGACGACAAGGCTGTCTAATGGCCTAATGAACGCTGACACCGTTACTACTATTATTATTAGATTTTAGAGGACCTCACCATGTTATCTTGCCTTGATAGTAAGCGGTGATTTTTCCGTCAACCATCTTATCTATACAGAGATTCGTGGTAAGACCCGATCTTCTTTGTTACATGAACTTAAGAAGGGAAATTTGTATTGTAATAACTTTATCATGGAATAGCGTACTTCTCTTCTGTTATGTTATGTAAATATTTATGTTATTGGGATAGCTTATTGCTTGATGGTATATTTACCGGCGTTTTAGAATCGTAGGTGCGAAGCTTAGCATAATTAACGGTGCAGTTCTGAAAATACCTCCTTATGCCAACAAACTCGCTCATCCAGGAGCTATACTTTCAAAAATCGCTAAGTGAACGTAAGTACTTACGCTCTATTTTCTTGTCTATGATTGGTGGATTTTGCTTGAAAGGCCGTCAATGATTGGCTGATGAACTTACGATCTCTTAACTTTTTTTGAAAGTATAGGCCCAGGTCCTATTTATTGACATAGAAGAAAGCTTCTGCATGTATGAGGCTCGTTAATGATCGGACACTACTCAGTTCACAAGGCGCTGCTGTCCGCTTTGTCTGGTGTTCATCTGACGTTCATGCAAGTGCATCGCCCGAGGTTATTATGCGAATAATATCACGTCAAATGCTCGGGCTTTTATGAGTGTTTTGTGTGTAAGTTGCTCATTTATTAATTAGAAGTCGTCAAAGGCCTTATTTGATCTGGTTCAATCATTCCTGTGTATTATTTTAGAATATTTCAGTGGTTAAGATGCGGTTAATTTATAGTTTATGGGTATTTAGTTCTTTATAGTTATTTATAGTTAATTCATCTTGTAGGTATATAATTTAATTATTATACAAGACTGTTTCGTGGTTCATTTCTCATGACTTGCCGATAGTACTAATATCGAAAGAGCACCCAATTTATATTTAGTGTTGTATCTAAAACCTTATCATTACTATTGTATAACTGAAATTTTTTATTATAAGCCTAAATTACCCATACATCGTTCGATCTGATGAAATAAACCTTCCGAGAAAACGGTACATGATTATTCATTAACGCATAGCTTCTTAAACTGGAAAATACCTTCAATCGTGTGAGAGCGCCTCTTGTCATAAATCTGCTGATCGAAGCTATAACAGACGGAATTGTTCTACGTCGCATTTTCATATCCGCTGCAGCCAAAGGTTTTTAAAAATCTTATTGTATTCACTTCTAATTGCTGAATCAGAGGATTTGCTGCCTAGCTCTCTCCTTGTGAGAGAGTAGGCAAGTTCTTGTTAGTGATATCAGTATTAAGGGATTCTTCAGACCATTATTCATTACAAAAGAGATTCAAAGTAAAAATTACTTACACGGTAGAAATTAAAAAATATTCGATTTTAATGGAAAATGATTGTCCCAGAAATCTTGTTTCATCTTCATTCGTTTTCGAATATTATTAGTTGTCTTTAATCAAATCTGTTCCAACAACACATCTTTCAATTACTTACACCCCTGCATTTTCTGGAATTCTCTGTGATGTTTCAACTTGTACGTGAGCTTGGAAGTAAGAAAGTTTCCCATGTGCCTCCTTCACATAACTCACTAGGCCTAACTAGCTCACCAATTTTCTTTATGTGACAGAAAACTATTTATTAGTCATGCCTTCTTTGACTCTGGTCACGCTGGCCTCGCATAACTGTTCCTATGGATAAGGGTTAAAGGGCGCTACGGTAATACCTTACAAAACACATTTTAAGTGCACCAAAGTTCATTGATGGCGGGTTAAAAAGAACTTATTGCTTGATTTTTAGTACCTGTTTTATGTATCACTTGGGTTTCTTTATCTGTGTTCGTTGAGCGAATAACACAAAGAGTACTTAATATCATAATGTGTTCAAATTTCATTAAGTTCTGATGTGCATATTTTTGGAATCAAGTTACAAATTGATTTTTTTTGTTGGACAACGCACGATACCGTAGTTTGCTGCGAGTGTGTGCCCTCTGGCGATATGGATTATGCAAGCTACCTACGTATTGATCTATTACAAGATTGTTGCGTCAGTAGGCCATCGATCACAATGTAGTTATAGGGCTTCCTTCTCTGTAGTTGAGTGAATATTTCTTATTTCTTCTACTTGTCCATTAAGGGATTTCGAGTTTCCATGGCAATTGGTCCATTAATGCAAATTGTGATGAATGCTTTTAGTCTTTGTCTTTAGTTTGTCTCAGCCAATAAACTTCAAGTTCTTCGGCTGTGCACGCTGAATATTTCTGCAAGCTTTTTCCCAGCTTAATAAAAGCATTTATGTCAGAGCGTCGACTGTTCTGTTTGAAGGTCACTGCTCCGGAGGCTCTTTGGCCCTGCCGTGTCTCTCACTACTGTACTTAGATTCGCTCGTGCTCCTTTTTTTACGGTATATCATTGAAATGAAATCGAAACATTGACAAGAACAATTTCAAAACGAAATTTCTTATGCCATTGATATGCTTGTTTTCCTGTCGTCAGTGACGTCATTATCAACTCGTTTATCGCCCGTAAAAGTTCCGTTCAAAATGGGCTGTAATTATTTACGTCAACCAAACGTTATATTACATACTTGTCTGCAGTAATATTGCAATACTTGTCTGCTATAATATTGCAATACTTGTCAGCAATAATATTGCAATACTTATCTGCTATATTATTGCAATACTTATCTGCTATATTATTGCAATACTTATCTGCTATATTATTGCAATACTTATCTGCTATAATATTGCAATACTTGTCTGCAGTAATATTGCAATACTTGTCAGCAATAATATTGCAATACTTATTTGCTATATTATTGCAATACTTGGTTGCTATATTATTGCAATACTTGTTTGGCAGAACAATACCGTACTTATCTTCACAACTTGATTGCGTAATGGCAAGCAACTAATGCAGGTGTCTTTGATTCAAGTTTTTTATATCGAAAACAACGATGAAACTTGATACCTTGTTCCCACGTCTCTTCTTCATAGTCTACTTTAAAAGAAATAATTTTTCAAGACTTGGTTTTTTTTTTTGTTTCTTTTCCCAGAACTTAGTGCAATTATCGCGCAACTTTCGTAAAAAAAGTTTTGTCTGTTCTAGTGGAAGTTTTTGATTGTAAATCTGCCCGGGGTTGCCTGGGATAGATGGTAATCCTTGCAATTCGAGAATCCCTTCATCCCGAATCTAGTAGAATTTTTTGCAACCAACATACCACTTGTGAAGATAAAATTGTTCAAAACCACGTGAAGAGCTGAATTTGCATTTAAGTACTGTTAAAAAGTTGCGAAGAATTTTGAATTTTATATTTCAAAATAAAATTTACTTTTTTATACCGAGTATAAAGCTTATTTTGATTTTTAAATTTAACTCTCCCCTCTTCTAGTTTTCGATGTTCACCATTAATAATAAAATTTTCAGGGTAATAGTCACACATGACATGTATCGTCCGATCGCGCCCAATTAGCCCTAAATATTTTCGCACCAAGCAAAGAATACAAACTTTGACATGTATAATAATTAAATTTATATTTACGAAAAATATCTTGGACTCAAATGAATTAAATTGGTTATAAATCTCAACAAGTCCTTATGATTTGGCCACATTTCCTGCACCTAATTGCAGGATGTACAAACTCTGCTTCTTTGGACCTGCTATTGCACAATGCACGTGTAATTTGCGTGAACCTTTGTCCGAGACATTAGATATGCTACGATCTCACGGTTACCGTTAACCGCGCTCATTGTAATGAATAAAGATCATTGCTTTCTACACTTATGCATGCGTGTTATGTTCGTGCATTTATTATTTCATGTATTGTTAAGTGTTGCATGTAAATCACGTTGCAGTGATTGCCTACATGCAACCCCACCGTAGCCCATGCAAACGTACAAATGTAGCCAAGTTCAGCCTTGTTTTGTCTGCTTCTAACGATTTTTATTGTCTTCTCTTGAGAGTCCTCAAATTTAGTGTTAGTGTCGTCCAATGATATTTTTGTTCAGCTTTGATTGTGATGCAAATCTTTGCTTCATGAAATTGATGTTTTCAATACTTTCAAGCCCATAAATAAACTATGGCATTTTCAAGCCCACTGTTTCAGCACTACCGCGCGTGAACCATGCAACGTTTGGGTATTTTGCGTAAAATGAAATGCAAATAACTCTCCTGATTTTGATGCAAACTCTAAAAGCTTTGTCCAGCCAAGCAATTAACGTCTCATATTCTCTGTGTGAATTTGATAGCCAATGTACACTCATTGTACTTTCATTACTGGCTATCAACGGTGATTTGACCTTCCCCTCATGCCTGGGGTCGCGTGTTCTGTGAAGGCATTTAGCGCTTCTACGTCACGATGCCACCCCTTTGGTCTCGCCCCCTAGCCTCCCCCAGGCCCTGCACACCGCACGTCATCAGTTCATGACACACTTCCAGCTCATCGCCCTGCAGCCACTACTTCCCCACGCTGTTCATGAATCACTGCGCGCCATTCGATTTCATCCCCGCGCTGTTCATGAATCACTGCGCACCATTCGATTTCTTCCCCGCGCTGTTCATGAATCACTGCGCGCCATTCGATTTCTTCCCCACGCTGTTCATGAATCACTGCGCGCCATTCGATTTCATCCCCGCGCTGTTCATGAATCACTGCACTCCATTCGATTTCATTCCCGCGCTGTTCATGAATCACTGCGCGCCATTCGATTTCATCCCAGCGCTGTTCATGAATCACTGCGCGCCATTCGATTTCATCCCAGCGCTGTTCATGAATCACTGCGCGCCATTCGATTTCATCCCAGCGCTGTTCATGAATCACTGCGCGCCATTCGATTTCATCCCAGCGCTGTTCATGAATCACTGCGCGCCATTCGATTTCATCGCCTATTTTGCTCCTATAGGGTTTACAGTTTAGCGTTATCGGCCTCAATATAATTCTCGCTGCATAAGTTTCTAGAATTCTCCTATCTTGCTGGTGAATCATAATTCTGTTGACTCGTGTAATTGCTAGAAAGGCTCTTTAACTTATTAACATAGGAAGTCATCGGACAAATTCTTCTTTTGCCTCCATGTGCGTCAGACTTAGTAATAGCCCGTTGAATCTCTATCTTATCTCATGACACGTCACTTCACGTTTATAAGTTAGTACAAAAGCGCTGCTCACCGTCATTTACTTGATAATGTTCATAATTTGATATCGGTTTTCTTTTGATTGTTTTCATAATTAGGTCTTGGTATTGGGGCATGAATAGCGCTTACGGAAATATCGTGGAGCGACATCGTGCTCTGAAGATCCAGTTGATGTTGTTGATTTCCTTCGCTCAGTATTGCTTACATTGACTTTCTACAATTGAAGCTTTTGCCCTCCATGCAAAATTGTTAACATTTACGCGCACTCTAGTGGCATTTGGGCGCGGCCAATGGTGATGTGTATTTATTGTTATTTTTTTCTCTTTGCCTGATCATGGCCCACTTCCGTAAGGAGCTTGATTAGCTTGACTGTTACGAAGAATATTGCGGCTCCTTGGTATGGATTTAATAAACAATTTTGATTTAGAATGGCAGATAATGCATGTACGTTCTAAAACTTATATTAAATTATGCCTGAATAATAAGTTATGTATGAAAATAAGAAGTTACGTATATTAAAATTATCTAATTGGAATCATTATTAACCTAGACTGTTTCTTCGCGGGCCAAATTTGTAATAATTTATTTACCTCCAATATAACCCTTGGCAAAGTTCATAGTTTTACAACGTAATAACCTTACCGAGTTTATGTACATATTACCTTTGCAATTGGAAAAGTGTTTGAGAAGATCATCCTTTACCTCGATGCCAAATGGTATATCGATGTGTCTTTCGCATGCTAGTTTTTTTCCCACTTTTGTATATTATTGTTCTTCTTTTCTTAATTCATCTACCTACTTGAATTGCAGCACAATTTGTGTTCGAAAAAATACTAGCATTTTGTAGCTTTGTCGGCTATTGTCTACGACCAATAGTATATATACTGTGTGCACGTTTACATGCTCGTTTATGTTTGCATGTTCACTGAATTCTAGTTCTTGAATTTTTTTATGCCATTTTATTTAGTTTTATTCCGTATGTATGGGTATATCCATGTATGTGCTTTTATATACCTGGAAAGAAAAATGTCCAATATGAATTTCTAACGAAATTTTTTGTTCCTTGTGCAACTTTCTTAGAGAGATCCTTACCATTGGGATCTGTAGACCATTGCTAGGGGCTGTGATGGTGATGCATTTACCGTTGCTGGTGGCTGTGATGGTGATGCATTTACCGTTGCTGGTGGCTGTGATGGTGATGCATTTACCGTTGCTGGTGGCTGTGATGGTGATGCATTTACCGTTGCTGGTGGCTGTGATGGTGATGCAGGATAATGCTCATTTATATAGTATTTATACGGTGGACTATAAGCATGTTGCTGGGTGTTGTACTTACCATTGCTGGTGGCTGTGATGGTGATGCACTTACCGCTGCTGGTGGCTGTGATGGTGATGCAGGATAATGCTCATGTATATAGTATTCATACGGTTAAATAAGCGTGTTGCTGGTTGCAGGCTGTTCGAGGCGGAGGAGCAGGATCTGTTCTTTGACTTGCAGTCGCTGCCCCGCAACGCTGCGCTCAGGAAGCTCAACGATCTCATCAAGAGAGCGCGACTGGCTAAGGTGAGCAAATTATCTACACATTCTTATAATTATACCCAAGAAATATTACATCTGCAATATTCCAGTTTTTCAATTTGAAAAACTGGAATCAATGAATTGAAATCAACATTAGTGTTTACTCTTGGATTTCTTTGTTTTCATTTAGAAATATGGTGGAAATAGATAATTAGTTACTGCGTGATTTTTTTCGCGAGGTTTATTAATGGAGTGCAGTCTAATGGGTGAATGCATGTTTTCATTGCTTCATTTTCAACGATTTGCGCACTTTTTTGTGCCACTAATATTCAATGCGTCGAGTAGTGTGATTACTAACTTTGAGCTCTTTACTCATTGTTTTGGGCTGCAAATTAGCGCATAGGCAATCGGTGTAAATGGAATCATATTGTATACATATATAACGACTTATTGCTTCACGTATCCTGTTAACAGCTCTTCTTTCCAGTCATAATAGATTCTCAAGAGGGTAAAGTTTAACATTACAAGTTAACGAGTGCCCGTTTGAATCGAAGGCGATGTTTATACGTAATTATTAAGAGAGTTGCTGCTCCATTTAAAGTGTATCTCCAACTGACATGTTGGGTGCCGTTCAAGTCACGGAAAATTATTTACTAGTATCAAGAGTACTAACCGTTATTATTGATTATTGAACCGTTTATTGACGTGTTTCCTTCTTTTTACGAGACTGTTCATATGTAACGAAGGTCGTTCGCCACAAGTCATCGGTTGCCTAGGTCAATGAAGGTGAAATTTCATCTAATTCCACAGTGCTCGACTCTCCGTCGTGCTTTAACATTCTTGCTTTTTTATCGAATTCGGGATGCTCTGAAACGATTTATATACGACATCTGTAAGAGCTCCTGTATAATTAAGAAATCAAGTTGAACAAATCTCTTAATACTCGATTTTAACATCAATGATGTTTATATACGGTCACGAGGCCGGACTACATGCTTGATAATGTTAGCATGAGCTGTTTGAAGATCAGCAGCTAGAGACGCGGCGCTGTCAGTGATAGCGCGCTGCTGATAAGCATTTCCTAACTTGAGACACTCGTGCCGTGCCGCTCTTGCGAGCTCTTCAGACGTTGACGTGATGCCCTCATCAACTGTCGCTACTTAAATGCCCCATCACAACTCGCTACTCACTTCATCTACTCGAGTCTTATTCATGCGATGTAAGCCGCCGCTTCACGTTCTTCAGAACAAGTATTGCTCCTCCGAAGTACTGAATTCAAGCTAGCCATATTTACGTAGAAATTTTGTTGTATGGTAATACCCAGATGGAATGATATCGTGTACGGCACTTCTCTTACTGAACTGGAATACCGTCCCTGGGAATAATATTGTTATTCATTAGCAATAAAAAACCTTTGAAATATTATTTCTTCACCTTGAAATTCGTGAAAATTATGTCGATTTTCAATAGATCGTTGCAGTCCGACAAGGATTAGTAGGTATTATCTTTACTGTCATTTTAACTCCTCGCAGTTTTTATAGAGCATCTAAATATTTTCATATGTAATTGTAAAAGAATCGCGATGAGCGTACGGTGTAATTAAATTTAGGAAGCTTGTGCTTTTTGATTCCAATGCAGACTGAAGTGGTCCGTTAGTCCTTGCCTCGTTGATTGCAATTGCAAGCTATTGATGGTCAGTTAGGCTGTCACATATACATGTCTGTGATAGTGCTTGTGCGAGACTGAGAGAATAACTTCGATACAAGTGGCTTACTGAGCCATCAAACCACACCGGTTATATACTAATTTGTGGTTCATAGCAGCCGTTTTATTGCTGTGGAATAGGAACTAGTACTGAATTATATTACGAGTGTAGCGTAGATCCATCCAGTCCACTCTTCTAGAGCGATTGATTTTCTGACTTGAATGTTCTCGATTTCGACATGCCTATTAGATCTAGTCTTCTCTTCTAGAGCGAATTATTGTATAACAAATTTACTGTATATATCGTCGATTACAACATCTTAGTTAAATCTAGTCTTCTCTTCTAGAGCGAATTATTTTCTAACATATGTACTGTACATGACGTTCATTCCAACATCTTAGGTAAATCTAGTCTTCTCTTCTAGAGCGACTAATTGCCTATTATAAATGTGTTCGAGTTTAGCATGTCTGGTGAATGTATTTCAATGAATATTCAGCGGTGAAATTGTTGAATTAAAAGCTGTAAATGTGTGGCAGGTGCACGCCTACATCATCTCTGAGCTGAAGAAGGAGATGCCCAGCGTCTTCGGCAAGGAGAACAAGAAGAAGGAGCTCATCAAGAGGCTCGGCTCCATCTATGAGAAGATCCAACGGGAACATCAAATATCCCCTGGTGACTTCCCTGACATCAAGAGGATGCAGGTGAACTTTCAATGCGTCAAGTTTTAACTATTTGTCTACGGATACATTTTACCGTCGTCGATGCTATTCGTACGTGAAGGCCTGGTACCGAGAGGTCCCATTAGTACACAAAGGGGGTAAATAGATTGTTCGGTATTTTCAATCAAAGAACACCAAAAATAAGTCTGCTACCGTATACCATGAGCAAAAAATGTTCGTCCGACTAAGATTTATAGCGAACTTTGACTTCAGTAATTGAGAAATTCATTATGTACAGTACAAAATTATTTACCTAATCTAAAACAATTATCAACCGAGTCTAAGGAATGACAGGAAGAGGACGGGACCGGATTTTAGCAATTCAATATCTATTTATTTGTTTACGCCTCGAAGATTAGGCATTTTATAATGCTGGTGTGAATAAATGTTAGTCATTTATATTGATGAAGTTCAAGTTAGTTTAATAATGACCCAAAATTATCATCTTTAGTCTAATAAAGACCCAAAATTATGATGATGACGTGTCTATAACTGATATAGGTATATTTCTGTATCGCTGAGACTGTCAGTATGTGCCTGCGCCCCAGTTTGCTTTGAATTTATCTCGCTTATGAGCTCTTATCATCATCATCGCTGCCTCCTATCGTACTGATAACGCAGACGGACCTACTCGAATCTCACGAACTGGTGCATTCATGCTCTATGAAAGACAAGTCTTCACATTGTATGCCTTTAAAATATTATTTGCATATATTGTTCAATTTTTAACCCGAGTGCTCCTCAAAAGTTGTTTATTATGAGAAAAGACCTTTGGCAATCAAAGTAACATAGCTAACAATTTCTTTGTAAAAGGATAAAAGAACTATTCAGTCATTATTTCGAATTATGAAATATTCTGTTTCTTCATCTATTATTTTTGCAGTAGTAGATAACTTTTGATTTCACGGTAAATATATCGTTTCCATCGACTAGAACTTCTAAGATTTATCCTAATATCCAGGAGCAATTGACGATTCACAACTCTAGAAAGATCTTTCGTTCAAATTCATGGACAATTAATTAATAGACTAGCCCCGACATGTTGGATTAATTTATGGTGCTCAACACTAACAATCTTTCGTTTTCATTCATGTGCATTTCTAAGACGCTCTGATCTGCAGGACCAGCTGGCGGTGCACAACACTAGAGCAATCTTTCGTTTCCATTCTCGTGCATTCCTTAGACGCTCTGATCTGCAGGACCAGCTGGCGGTGCACAACACTAGAGCAATCTTTCGTTTCCATTCACGTGCATTTCTAAGACGCTCTAATCTGCAGGACCAACTGGCGGTGCACAACACTAGAGCAATCTTCCACTTCCATTCTTGTGCATTTCCACGCTTGTGCATCTGCAGGACCAGCTGGCGGTGCACAGCACTAGAGCAATCTTCCACTTCCATTCATGTGCATTTCTAAGACGCTCTAATCTGCAGGAACAATTGGCAGTGCACAACATTAGAGAGCAATCATTCACTTCCATTCACGTGCATTTCTAAGACTTGCCCTAATCTGCAGGACCAGCTGGCGGTGCACGACTTCACAAAATTCAACGCGCTGAAGCCACGTCTGCTGGAGAATGTCGACCTGATGCTTGCCAACGACATCGCGCGCCTCATGGCCATGATCCCTCAGGAGGAGGCCCTGGCCACGCGAGAGAACAACTCTAATGTCAAAGGTGCTCAAATATGTACCTACCCTTACTTTTTATTTATATTTATCAGATTATGAAAACTGGTCGCTTCAAAATCAGGTACCAAGCTACAGCCACGGATGATGTTTTCGAGATTGAATCGTGTTTTTCAAAAAACTTTGATATCACCAATTTTGATAATTCTGATTCCATTATTTTTTTGTTGATGAAGGTTTTTTTCGTTTGCATTTTTGTGGCTGGGTTCAGGAGAATAAAAGTATTGCAGAACGCTCGTCTGGTTGTCCTAGAAGTACCGTAGCATGGTTTGCATTCTTAGTAGACGGTCAGGTAGAATTAAATTTCTAATATTCTTAGCTGCGTATTTTGCTTCTTATATACATTCAAAATTTTATTTTCAGTGCGCAGTTCTGTTGAAATTTGTTTCTCCATGTTTCTGAACTTGCTGTGTTTTTCAGGTCTCTGATTTCTAAGTCTCTTCGCTGTGATTTTTTCTTTCTGTTCCGTTATGTCTTTCAATATCATTGTTTCAATTTATTGGATGTTAGATTGGTAACTTGTTCACAGTCAAGTTTCGAGGCTGTCAAGTTCAAACTTTTTCTTGCAAGTTCGTTTTTCAATAACTATGCCCTTTTTCTTTGAGCTGCCCTTCAAATTTTTTTCTTTCTGTCTACTTGTCATTACAACTATTTCAGTGTTTATTAAATTTCATCGTCGACTTAGCGTTGAAAATTTCCTCATTATTCTATCGATTGGCCGTAAGTGGCACCAATATCAGTTCCAGTGTTGGCATGTTATACTTTAATTCACTTAATTCTCTGTATTGCCGCGTGAATTATCAGGCTTTATAGTGACATTCGTTATCCATGTGGGCGTTAGACTGTTAGTATTTGTATTTGATATTTTTCGGGTACTATCTAAATCTTGGTAGTAATAAAATGCTACTTATTTACAATTTGACACCCATGGTCTCGCTGATCGCCTTTTATCATTAAAATATTGATTGCCAATTGAATATATATCCGTGGTAAGAATGAAAGAGAACTGATTTTTCGTTGCGACCAATTCGTTTCATGTAATCGATACGGATTTTTTCTTCTTTTAACGTTGTTGCATTCTTAACCACCTTATTTATTCAGAGCATGACTGTGTTGATAATTCTATTTGCCAGTGTCCAATGTTCGTTTATTTTCATTGTGGATTAATTATGTAGATGAATTTTTTTCAGTTTAGGTAACTTTGAGTTTCGGCAACTTTTCGGTAACCGCACATGACGCTTCATGTCGAACCCTGGCTGCATTCACGTTTTCTTTACCTAGACTAGGATTTTGATGTTAACTCTGTAGTTTTTTTCGATACCTCCTTTTGCTCTTAATCCATTAGTTTTTCTCCAAATTTAACTTAACATGTTGAGACGGAATTTGCAAAAAACGTAAAGCTAACTGCGTCGTATGTGTTGAAGTTGACGCACTTCTCATTCCAGATTCTGGTGATCAAGTTGGCAAACTATCAGGTAGGCTAACAGACCAACACTTCTGTTGCTCAGACTTTGCTTCAGCGGCTTTATAAATTAGTTAGTTCTATTGTGTGTCCTCTTCGAAACCTGAATAATATTTCCGTGTGCATATTCTTGTCTCGTCTTTCATTTATAAATCTTAATTGCCTTGCATCTGTGTGATTCTACTTCTTCGGTATTTCAGTAGGTAAATATCAGTTCTTCTGATAAATTGTTTCCATCTCAAAGTTCTATACATTTGTCGTTTGTGGTGTCATAGATGTTATTTGAGAAATTTTGCTTCAAATTAGCAGCACACACTACGCTTATTAATTTTTCACCGAAATATTGCTGTCTAAGTCGGTTTGACACATGGCAAATTTTTTCTTCAAGTTTCACGTTCCCGCAGTGTAACCTGACAATGAGAATGTTATAAGTGCGTGTGGACTGTGTCTTCTGTGTGATGATTTCATCACAGTTATTCTGATCGATGGTGATGAATTCACCGTTTTATTGCTTTCTTTCTTCACACGCAATTTTCCGAAACTATACAGACTTTTTTATTTGACCCTATTCAGGCAACATCCTTGATACAAGTATAGAAAATTTTCCTCGACTTATTATGGGACAGGTTTTCTCGGCTTGTTAAGATCTCTAATTAACATGGTTGTTTTCAATCTTCGCGTGGTGTCAAATTTGGTCATCTTTCGTGTGCTGTACTTCAAGATTGTCATTTTCTAAAGTGCGTCCTGTTTTTGGGGCTTCAGTAAAATTTCATACATTTGAAGTGCTTCTGGAGCCTTTTGCTTTTAGATGGAAAGTTGAAATTTATTATTAGCTATAGAATTTAATCATCTGGTGGTTAGATGACGAAAATTATGATTGCATGAGCATGCAGGCGTAAATAAGATTAAAATATTTATACTTCTACGTATGAATTCTTTTTAAATTCGAATGCGATTTCGAAACATTGTATTCCTACTTAAAATAATATGAATTTTGTAATTTACTTTCGGTATAACAGAAATCGTGACAGTAATTACATAATTATACTCGTTTGTAACCTATAGCTCCTCACTTTTTTTTGCTACTTGAAGCTAAGCTACCTATCGTCGTCTATGGTCTTAGATATACCTACTGCCCGTCCTGGGATTTAATTGTCACAATTATTTCGTTAACGTTCTGCCACATGACAGCTTGCCCAGTATGTGCCGTTATTACATTGTCACAATTATTTCATTGACGTTCTGCCACATGACAGCGTGCCCAGTATGTAGATCGTGTCTGAGATTTTTTTAACGTTTTCGCCGTGAATTGCAGGAGGCGCGTTCGACGGAGTGATGAACGACAACACAGTGTTCGGCTACCGCCGCGGCGAAGGCATCGATGCGGGATCTGGCGAGCCGGAATGGATCGTTGCTAAGGATCGTCACAAGTACGATCAGCTCTTCTTCGCCCTCGATCCCATCGACGGCAAGATCACTGGATCAGGTATGAACTTTTTTTGTGAGATCATCTGTGTATATTTAAATTTTATCAGGATAGTCGTCGGTGGACGTCACTATTTGTTTAATAATTTCTTGGTTTAATATATTGTGTGTTAGTGACGCTTGCATTCTTTTATTTTTAAAATATTTTTTAGTTGCATTATTAGCTGAAATAGTAAAACGAAAATTTAACTCGTCTTTTGAAATTTAATAGGTCGGATGTACGCTAGTTAATAGTTTATTGCCTGCATTTATTCAACCCAAAAGTTTAATTATTAACAGAAACTATCTCTACCAACAAATTTCAAATCCTAATGGGAAAAAGAATTTGCATCGATCCAAAGCTGTTAAATAGTGAGTTGGTGTCGCTTTCATTCAAAATTTTGATCCACTTCCAAATTTCTCTTCAAGCTTCAAACTGTTTTCTTGAATTTCCTCCAACTTTTGCAGCGTTACTGCTCGTTAGTTCCTTCAGCTTGTACAGCTTTGCTGCTAGTTATTTTACTAACATAATGATGGCCTCATTGTCTTCAGCTGCCAAGGCGGAGATGGTCAAATCAAAGCTACCTAACTCCGTGCTGGGCAAAGTATGGAAGCTCTCCGACCTGGACAAGGACGGTATGCTAGACATTGACGAGTTCGCTCTCTCGATGCATCTCATCAACGTGAAGTTGGACGGTCACGACCTACCGGCTGAATTACCAGAGCATCTCGTGCCGCCATCAAAGCGCGGTTTCCAAGCCTAACGCGTCACTTGAAGTTATTCGAAAACTTGTGTCTGCCTCAATGCCTCTGCGTTCTCATGTGTCAGCGAGATGCAATCCTTTAGTAGCAAATTTCCTTTGGAAAAGTTTGATGGGGTGGAAAGTCAGCGTGCATTGTTTACTGGAAAAATTTACTCAAGTTTCATAATGCCCGGAAGTTGCTGTGTGATGGTCAGTATTTGATTTTTATTTTTCAAAGTCTAAAAATCAGCATCAGCAAAAATTTTGCATATCTTTTAGAGCCGATCAGCGTGTTTATTTATTTTTGAGATTAAGGGCATGTAATTTCTTCAGTGTTGATGAGCAGATTTTTGTGTTAAGAGTAGTGAGGATGAATGAAATGAAAAGGATTTTCGTTTATGCTTATGTCTATTTGATATTTTTTCTTTACCTTCCAACAAATTTTCATTTTTAGGACTTTTTGCTCGACGTGAATAATCAAGCTTTTTCTTCGATCATGTGTAGCATTGTTTACAATATAAATCGTATTTCACTAAATCTGGCTGTATAGAATTATCTTTATTTTATTTGACCATTATCTGATTTGCTTAGTAAAACCTTCAGAACAAACATTTTATTTCTGAAACATTTGGTTGTCCCTGAGTGAAAGCTACTCGTGGGAGTGTCATTGATTTTTTAAGGGCAGATGTCTATTATTTCGCGTTTCTGGAGAGAATAACTTGAACAAGTGTGAGCAGCAGCTCATCTTGCCGGGAATCTTCGAGTGAGTGCCTGAATGTGGCTCCCAGCCAGCCTAAACTTCTTCTTAGTAGACAAACATTTTCATGAATAATGCCATCGCTGCATCTATCATTACAGATGTCGAATAATTGTACACGAAATCAACCAGGCGTATCATTGTTTCAAAATGTTTCCTTGAGCTCGTGGTATGGTTGACTCGCCTGCATTTCAAAAATCTATAACTAACGCTTACATTTCTTAGTTATATATTAAACCTACAACATGCAAAAATTATTAGGCTTGTTGTGAGACATTGTTGACTTTATTTATGAAATTCCTGGTCGCCTAAAATCGAGCGAGTTCAGATCTTCGCGAAGACATGAGTCATTTAATGGTAGTTCACATTCGTCGAGGCGGAAGTAATCTTATGTGAAATTCCTCAGAACTGACTCAAGTTTTCCAGCCTCCTGATGCACCGAGGTTGAAAGAATTTTGGTTTTTGTTGGAGATTACGGATTAAAATATCAAGAATTGGGCTGGTGATACGGAGTCAAGTATATATTGATTTGATGTTAAGAGCCTAACTGTAGTCTTAAGTGTTTGTATACAGAGTCTATAATAATAATTATTATCATCATCATTTATAATGTCATTATTTCAATCGTGTCATGATCAATATTAGATTTGTCTCATTTTCGTTATTTTTTACTATTTATTCATGAGGAACTCGGTGTCTGCTAGTGTCGATGTGCAGTAAAGTTATACTTTTGGCTTTCATATTTCTATTGTGTAGAGAGAGTAATTCATTTAGAATCAGTTCTCTGAGGAGGGCTTGAGGCTGCAACGAAAACTATGCTTGTATCTCAAGCCAATCCTCGCATTGGTGACATACACCATTTATTTCTTTTCTTCTTATATTTGAAAATTTCATTATTGTTCTATGGCCTGAATAAAAGCGTCTACAACGAACCCTAACCATTTCTTTAAATATAACTATTTCTCCTGTGGTGCACTCGCCAGGCTTGTGCTATTTCTTGACGCTTAATGATAGAAGAACAGTATGCCTTTTCTTTTGACTATCAAGGAATCTAAGAATTTTCGTCTTCCCGTTTCTTAGGCATACTTACATGTACTGATTTCCAGGCTTCAAATAAATAGTTGAGGTTGCATAAAGTCTAAAGTTCGCATTTACGCGTCAAAAAGTCGAGGTGGGCAAGGTACTTTTTTTTTCTTAGCCGTGTTTGCTTCTTAAGTTTAGTATGAAGTCCAACAGTATTTTATATCACATTCTTGATTTATAGCAAGTGTAATTGAACTGTCAGCTTTTCTTGTTTTTCATTGGTATTCAGTTAAAATTTGTTTATGGAGTGATTCTTACAATAATACCATAAATACTTGTTCTTTTTATTTACCTTCCATCCTGTTCGACATTGTTTAGTGTGCACAATCAGTGTTGCCACAGAGGAAGATACTATTGGAAAAATACTAGCACGCTTCATTAATTTCGATTATATTTACGTAGTGATGCATAATTTTCCAGTGTATATTTTATGTTTTGGTCGATTAGAGTCATGGGCGTTCAATCTTTTTAAAAAATTTCTAGTTTTAAAGCACATATTCACTTTGCTAAAAATACATTCCAACTATTAACATTTCTCACACTCTTCAGTTGCCATTTGTAATGATTTTGCTAGAGGTCAAGTACGAGCAATCATAGCTTGCATATCTGGTGTAACATTTACTATCCTGGGAATGTGCAGAATCTTTCATTTTCCAAGCTGCGGCGTAATAGTTGAAACTGTTTGTACTTCTATACCTTCCCAATTGAATAAATTGAGCTAAATGGAACACTGTACCGTTAGAGGCCAGCTCCGCACTCTTGAAGATTCCCATCAAATGCACGTGAAGGTCAGTAGCAAGTGGATGATGCTTGACAGAGCCTATTGACCTATAGCATCATTCACCTTGGCATGCCTGCTTGCTTTTGAAATTAGATAATCACTATATTTAAGATCAAAATTTTTTAATGTTCTTGGAATTTAAGCGGCTCGATTTACTCGCTCCGCGTTCACATTCTTGTCACTAATGATGAATACGATACGTTTTGTTAATCAGTTTAATGGGCAAATCACAGTTACGCTATTGCGTATATTGTGAGTATTTTTGATGAATGAAATATTACCGCAGTTCATTCAAAAGATGTCCATCATTGGTTATCGAGGCCAACTAGGGCTTTGTTTTCATTGCACATTATCTATAGTATGGGAAGAAACCGCTTGTCCTGATTACGTTTCACGTTGTGAAAGCCCTCGCAGGGATGAGTTTACATAAATTTCCTAATTTGGTTATGAATGCGGAAGGCTCCAAATAACATCTCAGAAGATGCAAGTGGCTTGTAGGCTTGCTTACATTTTTTTAGTCGAAAACGCACACCTAGTGCGTCTCAGTAGTGCCTTTGAAGCTTTATTGCGCCAAACAAGGTGCGATGAAGATCACTTGAGCAGCATCGCCTCGTCGTCTTCTAGCCTGTACCTCAGACATGGTCATTCTTGTTCACATAGTTGAGTGGAGCGCTTGACTCATGCCTCATTATGAGGCAATTTTTAAGGTGGACAACCAGTAAGGGTGAAACTTGTCGGTGGGTTCATTTTTAGAGGTTCGAAGCAATCGTGGTCATCGATGAATATTTTCTGGATTTGATTACGCTCACTAGCTAATTGCGGGGGTCGAAGCAAAAAATCTATATTTGTAAGAAGAAGAAGAATATTTGTAAGAAGAAATAAAGTAAAAGCTAAGATAAACAACAATAACTTCACGTTATCTAAAACTGCTCACCAGCACGCGAATGAATATCCCTGTCTCGGTGTGATGGTGCAACCATACAGCAGCAAAGATAAAAAGCAATCCGTTCCCTCCACCGCTGGCGGCAGCGTACCGTCGCAAGGGTGCAAAAAAAATATTAACTACTATCCCTTTCACCCTTGCACCATAACTCTGGTAGCTAGCTGTTATATTTAAGCATTAACAATTATTCAAATTACGAAATGTCAAATTAATAATATTTTTCAAAGTGCTAGCACGCGCAGTTACATTTGACGGGAATGTCTTCAAAAGGAGCGGGTGCCACTTTAATAATGAGAGATTTGTCTATGCATGACAGAATTTATATGAGTAATGTCTCCTCTCAGTTTGAGTGTATCCTTCTGGTCATGCTTGTATACTGGTCTCAAATATGGCTTGCTATTTGGATTAGTGCAATTAATTGCTTCGTTGAAAAACTGAATGTTTTTATGCATATATGATGTGATTTCTTTGATAAATCCAATTATACAATTTGGTGCTTAAACATTAACGGTGGAAATTCCGTACTTATCGTGTTTCTCTTGCAAAACAGTTTTCATGGCTGGATGAAATAATATTTATCACAGATAGTCCACTGTCTTTCATTTTATATAACATGTGATTTCCTATTTATATAGTATGTAATTCAAGTATTACACGTCTTTCATGAGAAACGGATTCAACAAACCCTCCGAACAGAAATGACCTTAAACAATATACGAGATTTGTCTTCAGCACAAAAGTACATGAAACGCACAGCTTGTTGACGAGCGTATATTATACGTTGATATCACGGGTCGAATTCGGTTTCCGCAATGAAAATAGTTACTCTCGGAAATTATCCTCAGGCGAAAATTTGTCATTTTTGCACGTAATGTAACACCGACTGCATGCATGGTGCAACTCATCTGTTCTTGGGCAACGTGGTGTAACTTTCTGGACCTTCAACACACAGTACAATCCGTTTTTATTGCTGCTGTTTGACGTCATGGAATACCTGTAAACAGATACTTACCAAAGAGTACAATTAATCATACAATTCTTTATCACTTCAGTAGAGTTAGTCAGCTTTTCACTGCTTTTTACGCTGTCAGATTTTTTTAATGGTTCGGTTCGCACTTAGAAGTTAATTTCCTAATGCCACAAGTAACCTCAAGCAATTATTAATGAGTTTTGCACGTTATTTTCATTATTTAAAGATGTCACCGGGTTCCATGGCGCAATTAAAATTTAATGTTCAAATGAAGAACTTTCATGGAAAATTGCATCAGATTCTAAGTCTTTATTTTTTAATAAATTGTGTACAGTAATTCATTTCTTTAACCTTTCATTATTTATACGTATTCAATGAGACTTGAATTGACCCTAATGAATTCCATGTAATGTAAGATGCTAAAGTCACCCTTGAAATTGATATTGATGTGTAGTCTTCCTGATAGTCACTGGGACTGGCGCCGTGTCCTCTCCCAAGCCCCGACCGCTTGCGAGTGCAACGTTAGGTAAGAAGTAGTGCAGCGCTCGTCAGGTGAGGAGTGCGAAGTAGTGCTCTCTTTGAAGTCGTGTCGTTTTAACTTGTGTAGTTGTGCGTATGTGGATGAATAATTTATTAAATCAACGCTTCGATTTATCGGAAACTATTGTTATTGCTTGTATGAATGAAAGTTGAATATGGCTTTGCAACTGAACTGTAAATTTATCGTCGTCCGTTCTATGTATTATGAATTAATCAAGTGAAATGTCAAGTTAATAGATAAGGTCACGAAAATATTGTTCAAAGACTACGTTACGTCTTAGTCATTCAGTTCAGCTCGATTACGTAAAGCAGTTTAGCACGCAATGGCTTGCAAAGTGATAAATTTAATAATCCAGATTATCCAGTAAGGTAATTGATTTTGGAGACGAGGTTGCACATGTGCAGCATCACTCCAGAAAATTTCATATCAGAGATCTGAGTTGTGAGTTCCATTGGCGGAAATGTCACTTAAATGAAGTCAGGATTACGATGTGTGTTGCGAAACCAAACACGCGTTCGATTGGGCATTGGCGAGGCTTTGGGACTAAATCTCAATATCAGTTCGGAGTTCGGACTGTAGCTCATTCTCTGTTGTGTCGGGGTGGAAAGTAACCTAACTTAAGTTTAAAATGCAGCGTGTGGACTCTATGTGTGAATTTATTGTAACATGTCCAGGAAAATGCTCGTGGAATGAATAGATAATTGCATTGCACGAGGAACTTATCGCTATTATGATTCATTTATATTTTTTTCACTTTCTAGCCTCTACACATAAGTGCAAAAGTTTTAATGGCAAACTACGAAAAATGTAAATTTGTGATGATTATTTTCTCTTTTTATTTTTATCACATTCCGAGTGGAATTGGAAAGTTCAAGTTCTTTGAACGCAGCGAACGACGAACCATACTGGAAGACGTGGGATTTTTTTTACGTTTGTGTCTTTGAGCGATATTGTTTAATGCACCTCGACAGTCATGAGTTATGAAGTGCCATCGACACCTAAACACTAGTTCACACCTTGCAAAATCTGGCAGCAAACCGAAAAACATCCTGCTCATAAATCTCTCGTGGGAGTCACTAATTTGCAAGTCACTTTCTCGCGAAATGCAAGTCACCTAATCAATCAAGAACAAATATCCTGTGCACACTAATTCACACCTACACCTCCCCATGTAAATATTTTTCCATAAAATATTATGATATCGCAATTTTAGCTGGTCGAAAACCATCAAAGGTTCCTCGTTCCAACGCTCAATACTTTTGCGCTACGCGTCACCGTACAAGCAGTGACCGCTGTTCTTGGATGTGGGCTTAACCCAATCGAAATTTAGTTCCGCATCAGCTTCTGATTACTCCAATCAGAAGCTGCCAGGCCTCTGAATTTCGTCGGGGAACCGTTTGTCCTAATGGTTATCTCAATTTTATATGTCTTTTGATAGAGAAAGAAACATTGTAACCGTTTGAGGTATCCTTGTCATAATAATTTAGTACGTTTTCTGTAATAACTTATTTCTGCTCTGGAATTTGGTCTATGCTGCCTCTGAATTTGGGAAGCGACCATTTTTCACAGGGCGTGAGGAGGAAAAGGAGTTGCGACTAGCTCTCGCCTCTGTTCAACCCGTAAATCATGAAAAATTAAAAATCGTGGTTAAATTCTTGAAATGCACCTAAGAAATTTAAAATATTATTTGTCGTTAAGTGCATCTGTGAACGAAATAAAGACGCGTATCGTAGCGGAAAGTGTCCAGAGCTGGTAAACGTCATCTAGAAAACCACACGTTCTATATTTACACAAATAAAGGTTAAATTTTCGAACAGGATCTATCATTAGAGCTCTGAAACGCCTCTAAATGTATTGACGGATCGAGTGAAAGATCGAGAAAATATTTAAATTTACGGGCCTATTACTTATTCAGGTCTAAGAGTGAGGTGTAGCACTTCCATCACCGCTTGCTCCGTCCTAATAAAAACCTGAAGCACCGAAAAATCCTGCGATGAGAGCCTGCGCCTGACTTCACCCCGACTCCGTTCGCTGCCTACACCCACGTAGAGACAACCGTGATCCGTGACAAGGTTGTAGGTAGTTGGAACTCCAGGGGCCAGAGCTGTCAATCTTATCGTTGTTGTCGCCAATTCCCGTAGGGCCCTTGCTAACGTCCTCATAGGAAGGTACCCCGGATTGTCTTGCAGATTAGGGTTTACTCCATGATAACTCCAATAACAACCCGTGGTTGAAGATTCTACTAGATTATTTCAATTATTCGCAATCCAGACTACTGCAAAGCAGGATAGGAAACTAAGCTTCAGCAATAAACTGGATTAGCTGCCGTTTCAGGAGTCAGTGAACGAACTGCCGAGGCTTCTTGAAATAAATGTGAAGTGTGTGAAATGTGAATGCAGCGGAGGCAAGGAAAGTTTCATATTGAATGCCAATTCTGGAACTGCTTCATACGTCACCCAAAGGAAGGGGACACAAAACGCTATATTTTACGGCTATGCCCGATTATTGATTAGTTTTGTTTATAAATTATCTGTTTCTTGTGTATAAGTTGTTTATTTCTGTTGATTTTTTGCGGTAAATTTTTTGCATTACCCTGACGTAGCCGTTAAGTAGGGCCTTTCACCACGAAGTTTTGTCCAACGACGGTGAACTGCCTTCCCCTAAGCGTGTTTGCAGTTGGGTTGTGGAATTCGTGACTTGTGTGATTGCGCAAGTTCTTGGTACATTCTGTCACTCCGTTATCAATTGTCCTTTCGTTCTCGGAAAATTGTCTGTTTAACGTCAGGGGGTGCGATTTCCGTCACACACCTCGGTAAATATTTATATATATGACCTGAGGTTGATTCGGCAAGTGGTAGTGATGGGGGGATTAATGAGGTACAGCGTTACGGTTTATAGAGTATGTATTATTTGAAGGTTATTTACTGTTGACAGTTTATGGGAATAAAAGCTTATATGTCGGAGCTTGAACACTAATGTCATCGGTTCATGACTAGCAGGAGTGACACAGAACATATCCGCAAACGTTTTCTTTTCTAACTGTCCTTGCTGGAGAGAATAGAGAACGGACTGCCCTTATTTAGCGAATGCGGTAGTTTAGGAGCCTATCTAAGTTCGAATTGAAATTATAATAATTTTCCTCTGACATTAGGATAATCTATTAGTCCTGACTCCGGATTGTTCTGTATATTCCATAGTTTGTCGAACTTTTTCAACCACTTTAGGATTAGCTATTCGAATTGTTCCTTTAATTTGGACATCTGTTAACGCCACGTGCAAATACGCTTAACATGACTGTAAAAAGATGGAAATCGTTGACGTTTAAATAGTGGTATTTCTGTAGTCGACTGCGACTTCTGAATTTATATGTGGTATAATATACGGTAGGAAACATGCTGTAGTTCCTTCTTTGCACTCTCAAATCATAAAAATATGCTCTGAACATGCAAGTTAATTGTCTCTCTCTTGTATATATACTTGAGTCTCCCTTGTATATGGTCTCTCCCATTTGGGGACGTTGGAGTTATAGCGAATGTTTGGCACAATGTCCACATGATTGTTTACAGCAGGGCGGTTGGTGAGCTATTCAGGACTATAGACGCAAATTTTACTTCATCGTATGCACTTCATTGCGTGGGTCTGCTCAGCTATCATCAGAAATAATACGCACTTTGGTTAGCGACATTAATCCGCTTGAAAACATTACCATGATCTACGATAATATTTTGAGGCAAGGACAGCAAGGTACAATGAAAACCTCACGTCATAACTTGGTCATGAAAATTAAAGCTGAATGCCTTGAGGTTGAGGGAGAACTGGGATTCTTTTAACATTCGTTTAGAACCTAGCAGTGTTGATGATAGCCGTGTTTATAGTATTAATTCAGAGCCTAGTTGTGTTTTTAATATTCCTTCAAAATCATCATGTCGTGTAGACTATATTATGTCTTTGCTAGTTCCAATCATCTTGTCAAAAGGCTCCAAGATTTTTCTCCCCATTATTAATTTTAGTTAGGCTAATGTATACAGGTTGAAATTTGATCTGATGTTGCGAAATTAAGGTTAAATGAAGCGCAATCTCTCGAAATTATAAACAATCGCAACTGAGATACGTACTAAAAGCTTATATGTTCAAAAATCATACTTTGTAATATTAAGAGAAACACTACACAGAAAAGAGGGCTCGTAGAACGTAAGCGGCTATAAGGTATCAGGCAGGAAAATTATGTTCGATAGATTGAATACCTTAATTACAGGTAAACAGATGGCACCATCTCAAATGAGGAGAAAGTTCTAGGTCTTCCGAAAAAATTCAAATAGAATAAATGAGAGTATTGTAGATTCAATTTTCATTTTACTTCGTACTAATAAGATTATGCAGAAATGCCTTTTCGAATAACAAGTTCTCGTCTGTTAAACTCGTTTATTGTAAAATTTACCAACGCATTACTCATGATCAACTTGACTTTCCAATAACTCGAAATGAAATTGAAAAGTGTCACTTTCTCGTTGATTTATTTTCGGATGACTGAGCTTGCATTATAGGATGCACGCGCTCCTACACTCCTGGGGGCGCTACCACATGTCCTACCGTGCTCGTTTGGCTGTATTACGGAACCTGACGGTTGCGTGACAATAACTTTCACTGTCACACTTAGCGATCTTAGACTCAAAGCCTCGACCTTACTTGGATGAAAACGGCGCTCCACCTCACTTCCGAATCGTTTCTCTAAGCTGACACCAAAAGCAAAAGTCGATAATCATGAATTGGAATGAAACTGTTCTAATGTCCAGTGAAATTTACGTTTTACAATCACAAGTTTCGTACGTTGAAATTGTTTCAATAGATGAGCAGAAGAGATCAGAGTTTTAGGGGACTTTCTCTACTGTAGATGAAACCCTGCAGGTTTCAAATCGAATACGGTCATTTTGAACTCAGCATGGAGTGTTACTTCAATTTTGTTATTTTTGATCTAAATATCTTTAATCCTAAATTATCCATTTATTCTATCAAGTTCGTTGAAGTGCGCGTGAAAACTATATTTTCCCCCTAGAATTTCTTGATACGGTATAAAATTAACTGTCTGTATCATAATTTTCTTTCTGGAAGTGCATTCAATGACGCATTAGTATCGGGCATTGATTTTGATGACTCGTACAGTATCTAGTAGCTGAGCAACAAAGTTGTGCATCAGTCATTGAGCAACGAATATGTCCTTCTATTGCTTTGCGTGCGTGAGTGACACGTCATAGTGAGTAGGTAGCATCTGAACGTTCGATTACTGAAGCACAACGACAGTTGTTAAACGACCTTCCGGTCTGAACACACATGGAGAGAGAGAGAACGTAACTTAAGCCCTTGAGCGCGCGATCATAGGTTTGTTATGCGGATGATGTGCGTTATCTTTTAGGTATCCCTTCTTATCACTCACTCAAGGTCACAGGTATGTGCCTAAGCAGGAGTGTGTTGCGGTCGTAGCCAAAATCTTGCTACGTGTATTGAAATTAGTGTTGATTCATGGCTGCTGCAGGTTGATAATTTGATCGCACTTCGTTGTAATTTTCACTTTAAAGATTACTCCACATATTTATGTGCTCATTCGGCGTAGAACATTCCGGCACAAACTATTTGCCTTATTTCAACAGGACTCGAAAAATATGCCCTAGAGCTTCAAAAATTCATTAATAACGATTATACAGGTTTTAGTTTTTTCGGCGCTCATAACGTTTTGACACGAGTGAATTTCTAGCGATCACGTGCATACTTGATGATTCTGTCTAGATAGTAGGTACGTACATTCTACCAGAATGTGTCCGGCGGTCCCAACGTTACACACTATTTTGTACTGTATTTCAGAGCAAAGCCCTCTTATCAGCTTCTAGGGCTTACAAGGGCTTAAGTAACTTCAGATTTTGTGGAGCCATAAATATTTATCACAGCATAAATTATATCGTAAATTGTGATAAACTTCGGCTTTTTAACCGAAAGTCAATTGCGATGTTGGCAAGCCATTGCTTTCAGGTTGTAATATTTAGTGGTATTAAATTTCTAATTTCTTTTTTAATTGTACCGAACATTCTTATTTGCTTTGCCTTAATTTCATCGCGTTTTACAGCGTTCACTTTTTGGGGGTTAAATAGAAAATATTTTCCTGTAGAGTTGTTTTAAAATTGTTAGCCTGCCAGTGTTGTTTGTTCAAAGTTTCTACTTACATTTTTTGATGTAAAAAAAACGAAAACTTTCGACCAAAAATTTGTTTATTGCAGATAAAGCAATAAGTATTCGATGTGATTTGATTATAAGATAAGATAAGATAAGAGCCTAGTTAGAGATTGTTACAAGGATGGTGGCTAACTCCATCGGCGACGAGCACATTTCGGGCTCTGTCCCGCCATACAACAATTACTCCAACGAGAGTCCTCAGACCTCACGTGCTTCTATAAGATCTACTGGGAACGCCAACCGTGCGTTTGAATCTACTGAGGTGAGCCAGGTGTTGCAAGAAGTTTATGGTTTGCCTCTAAATTTGTGTAATAAATCGCGTAGTAAATACATTTAACAACTTCAATTACGGAATGGAAGTATTTGATTAAGAAAGTCTATTCTTGTTTGATATAAATTTATCTGAGAATTAATTGCAATAAGGAGAACGCTTCTAGTTGCTGATAAGCTCATTTTTTACTGTGTTTAAGTAATTGTTTAACTACTTGTACTTGTACAACGAAGGAACCAAAGCCATGGATGAACGGCACCTCGGCATCTATTTCCCCTGAACACAAGGCAGACCACACCGCAGTCTTTGTCTCTGACAGCGCCCATCCCGACGAGAAGCCGTCAAAATGGTGAGAGACCTCACTACTTTGTATGAATTAATTGATGACAGTCATGAATTAGAGGCCTCCTTGCAGCAGTTAGTGAGGATATTTTTTGCAAATTTATCAGGCTTTAGTGTGGTCACAAGTTTTCATACACACATCATTTTCTTTGCCAAATGAGCAAATGAGTTTAAGGGTTACCTAATTATTTAAGTTTTAAATAAACCAACATTTGCCTATGTAGAAGTTTCCACCCCTCATTTCTCCGCTTTTATAACTCAACGTTATTCCGGTTAGATAATCCCTGAGGTGTGGAGATGTCTTCTTCAAATCGTCTTTCGGAACTTCATGATTATTTGTTAACGAAAGTGATGTAATTGAAGCAGGCGCCATTCAAACCTGTTTTATCATGAAACTCCCATTTAGCTGTAGTTCTTGATAGAATTCTGTCTTGTGTCAGAATACATACGTATTTAAATTTAAAGTTTCATTTAAAAATTTTAGCAGAACACCCTGCTGTGCTTTGATTCCAAAACTTAAAAAATTACTCGGATTTTGGTAATATCCGGATGCAGTTTTTATTGGGATATGTGGTTCAATAGCAACTATCCATTTCTACTGACTGACTTATTACTCAAAAATGAACAAACTTTCTAAGGAATAAACAGATTTTTGAGAATAGGTGAATTTTTCAGTTCGTTAAATCGGCGCTCGTCCTTATTTTACGCTGAGTAGAGATGCTTGAACACCGTGGGAGGGATAACATTCAACTCTGATTTTGTTCGAATTTCTTCCATCACTGTCTATTCTAATATTTTTGGTACACTTTTGTGTATGTGTTTTGACTCGCTATCACTATTTGCCAACGGGCACTCAATTTACGATAGGAAGAATTAGGTTGCTGCTTGACGGCGCGTATTCATGATACAAATACACGTTTTCAATGACAAAGCTTGACTCGATGGTACTGCCGCGAGGGATCGATTCGCGTCCAATATTGTTTACCATCTTCAGATTTTGCAAATATTTGCATTCTAAATCTCTTCGTTGGAAAAATTTTTGCAGCTTTTCTATAAATATGTCCATCTTCAGGCGACTATTCAAGAAGAAAGAGAAAGAAAAATCAGAAGAGAAAGAGGAGGAAAAGGAAGAACTGAAGCCTCCAGTGGGCGTATTTCAGCTGGTCAGTTTATTGTACCTCAAATACTGATGCTAAAGATGTTCAAATACTGCTAGGAAGGAAATATATGTCAGAGAGAAACCCCAGCTCATGTTTCTTCTGTGGAGACATTGATTCACTATTTCAAATATCAATGTTAATTTGAAACAAGAACTATTCAATTGAGACTATACAATATTTGTTCTAGAAATATCTTACTTATCCATAATTTCATGTTTCTTCTGTGGAGACATTGATTCACTATTTCAAATATCAATGTTAATTTGAAACAAGAACTATTCAATTGAGACTATACAATATTTGTTTTAAAAACATCTTACTTATCCATAATTAATGGTGATTCTTCCAGTTCCGCTACTCTACCTGCACTGAGCGCGCGTTGATCATCTTAGCGCTTGCAGCAGCATCGTTGGCCGGGCTATGCATGCCCGCAATGATCATCCTCTTCGGTGACATAACCAACGCCTTCGTTTACAGCGACCTCAACCTGACCGTCATCGCACACGACCTCAACATGACAGTCGAGGAGTTAGTAGTTCGCTTAAAATTCAACTTTACCACACCACAAAATGTCGAAAATAAGCTCAGGGACAGCTAATTTATACGCCTGTTGTATTAGTTTTAGTTGTAACTGTTGTACGACTGTGCAAGAAATGATGTTGGCCGTACGATGTGTGATTCTGAAACGATCGTGAAAAAGTTTACATTGTTCACAATTATGATGAGGAAAAGTTTTACTTACTGCTCAAAAATAAATAATTATGTACTTCGTCAGGGTGAATGCTACGTTCCAGGCCATGTACACAGATGATTTCTTCAGCGAAGTTATTCGTTTCGGTGCGGGCACTGCAATCATCGGCGGCGTGCAGCTGGTGACGGGTTACATCTTCGTCACGTGTCTAAACTACGCCGCAGAAGGACAGGTTTGACCAGTTTACAATCTCGAACGCAGTTTCTGCGGTGCACTCTGCGCCAAGAGATGGGCTGGTTCGACACGCACAAAACGAACGACTTCGCTTCCAAAGTTACCGAGTCAGTTGAGAGTGTATAGCGAGCATTGTGTACATTATAATGAATAATGTCCTCCATCGATGATTTCATCCGATATTTGTAATTTATTGAATAAATGACGTGTCTTTCCAGAACACAAGCCAAGTTTAGGTGGTAATTGTGGCTAACTTTCTAATTTTTATATATAATGTTCTTTCGTAATGAAATTTTGTGCAATTCATTGTTTCCAAAATTATACCGAAAAATTGTCTTCATTCTACAGAGATCTAAACAAGCTACAGGAAGGCATGGGAGAGAAAGTGGGCATGTTTGTGTTCTTCTTTGTGACTTTCATAGCGAATGTGATTAATGCCTTCGTGCACGGCTGGGAGCTGACCCTTGTGATCATGTCGGTGTTCCCTCTGCTAGCCATCACCACAGGACTTATATCAAAGGTTAGTCTTAACTTACGAATAGAGAAGCCATATTTTCGTTTTATGAAGATATTCATTTGGTGCGTTTACTAAAATACAATCATCATCGGCTGAAATTTTGTTAATGGTGAATTGCTTTCATCGTATAAGGTGCTTATACATGGGGCGATTAGTTGCGTCGACTACAGTTTTGCAGGCTGAGAGCCTATACACGAGGAGAGTGTTTACTTTTCAATACAGTGCGCCAGCGCCAGTGCGACGTTGGGAGTTGTCGAGTAAGGGTGTGCACGGTGGAGGCAAGCGAGAGCTCGACAGCTATGCGCGCTACAGACAGTGGGCAAGAGAGAGCGACGCGGCTGTGGCCGTGCTCACTGCTCAGTATGAAGGCCGGGTCTAGTGGGCACACTCGAGTGACTCGACTGCTTCAAAATAACTCGAGTTGCTCTGCGTGCAATGCACCAGCTAGTTGCCTCTGAACACGTCAATCGTCACAAATTTTAGTTGCGTCGACTATTCGACGCAACTATTCGCCTCGTGTATAAGCACCTATACTTAATTCGAATTATTTCTTGTTACACGCTCTGTTTGTGAAACTGCTAAGTAAAACCGTTACGTGCTTTGCTAAATGTTGTTTAAAACAGAGATCCGCGGAATCGTAAAATGATTAGGCCTACTTTTAAATTTGATGCAGTAACTATGTTGGACCGTTTGTTTACATGAACATTTTCAAGAAATTGTACACCGACTGTAAATTCGCCTCTAATTGTGTAAAGTTCAACAAGATATATATTTGCCTATTCATAGTTTTCGGTTTTTATACTGATGTGCAGATCCAGTCGTCACTCACGACTCAGGAGATGGCAGAGTATGCCAAGGCTGGCAGTATAGCTGAAGAAGTTCTATCGGGTATCAAGACTGTCCTAGCTTTTGGTGGGGAAACTAAAGAGGTTAAAAGGTAAAAACTCTTGTTTATTACTTCTTCAAGTTTGATCAGTGATTGTGTTCTATATTACTTTTTCATGTCCTAAAATCGGTTTATTCAGTATGAAATTGTCAGGCGCTGTATTAAGCGCCACCTGACTTAATATATACCTATCTCTACCTGAACCTGAGGACAGGGATTCGTTGACTAAGTGCGTGAGGGATACGTAAGATACCATCTGTCTAGAGAACTAATCTTGATACGGTGTGGTTATGTGTGATAGATAAGACACAGGAGTAGCTCTAACGCCAGTTAGAGCTACTGCTCTGCTTCTGGGGGGGCCTTACCAAGGTTACCAGCCCATTTATAGACTTCGTACCTCCGTTCACCGGGTTCTTGTCCTCGTGACATATGCTGTATAAGCTGTCGGCCCAGCGTCTGCGGCAAGCTCTCAGTGACAGAGTGGACCCATAGCTAACTAGGTCTGCTGGTAAACACATGAGGATCTGTATCCACAAATTACTTTCGGACACGCTGAATGACTGTAAATTTCATCTTTCAAATGTGGATAGATTACTGTATTTACATTCACGTGAACGATGACCAAAGGTTGAGAAGCTGAAACGTGGCAGGTACGAATGTAACTATTTTGTTCTAAAATTTGTTAGGTATACCTTGGGAGGAATGAATGTAAATTTAACCCTATAGATATCAATTGTTTACTCAAATCGACCGCATTCGAATGCCGAGCAAGAGTTGAGAAACTGTATATAACTTGGCAGGTACGAATCTAACTTGGTACACGCTCGCAACGCTGGCGTAAGACGCGGCATGTTCTCGGGCATCAGCCTGGGTCTGGTGTGGCTCATCATTTACGCGTCCTACTCCATCGCCTTCTGGTATGGCACAGGACTCATCCTTGATTCCCGATACCCCAACGACGGCGATTACGATCCTGCCGTACTTATTGTGGTGAGATCTCGTCATGAAATATTAATTTTTTTGTAGGTATCCTATTGATAAACTTTTTCTTCAGATCGAATATCAGGTGTGCTGCAGCGTTGTTTTACTTTCGCATGATATTCTCAATTTGCTTGTGACAACTTTTTTCACAAGCTTGGTGACATTGCTAGATGAGAATAAAGTTTAGTTTCCCGTTGCAGGTTTTCTTCAGTGTCCTCGTTGGCGCACTGAACATGGGTCAAGTTGCCCCATTTGTGGAAGCTTTCAACATCGCCCGCGGTGCTGCTGCCAACGTGTATGACATCCTCGAGCGCCCCTCTGCCATCGACCCCATGTCTGAAGACGGCCTCAGACCAAATGAGGTTCACGGAAACATTGGTAAGTTATACCCCGAGTAATATTTAAAATATGTAATTATACTGGGAAATCCATAATAAAGGTAGTGTGTGTACATGTATGAGACATATGTCTTAAATATGTCTAGGTAATTTTCCCGGCGCTTTTTTGTAATAGCGTGGAGTTAATAAAGAAATGTTTGTCTTATGTGTGACGTATCATTCGAAAATTAAAATTATGGTAAGGAAGAAAAAAATGAGCCTTAATTCTGAATAATCGTAAATATTAAGTTGAGTTTTTAATTTTTTGCAGAATTTCGGCGTGTTCACTTCGAGTATCCGTCCCGGAGCGACGTGCCGGTGCTACAGGGCCTGTCGCTGCGCATTCAGCCTGGCGAGACCGTCGCCCTCGTGGGCTCCTCGGGCTGCGGGAAATCCACGTGCATTCAGCTGCTGCAGCGCTTCTACGATCCCAGACAAGGAGAGGTGCGATAACACGAATCCGATGAGTTATGTGTCATGTTGTTATTTTTGGCACGACGTTCGAGCACTTCTTACCTTGTGTAAAATTTATACCTATAAAGACATACCAAGAAAATTGAGACGTTATTGAGCGAGACGCTTCATTGTTCTCTCCAGATTGCAAAATTAAGATGAAAAATTCTACGCTTTTATTTTTAAAGTTTGCAGCACTTCCTCCTTTTTTGTACAAAGAAGGTTCATTATTTCCTTGCGACTAAGTTGAAAGTAGTTCTTAAAGTAGCTTTTCTTTGTAAAATAGCTCTGTTCTTCGCAAAATAGCTTTTTGGTAAAATAGTTGTTTTCTTGGTAAAATTGTTTTTTTATTCGCAAAATAGCTTTTTTTCTCTATATAATAGTTCTGTTCTATGTAAAATCCTTTTGTTCTACCATAACACTCAAGAGGAAAGTTCTCGCTTTCTTCAGGTAACTCTGGACTCAGTTGATGTGCGCTCGCTGAACATCGGCTGGCTGCGCGACCAGATCGGCGTAGTCGGCCAGGAGCCCGTACTCTTCGCCACGACCATCGAGGAGAACATCCGCTACGGCAGAGACGGAATCTCCTTCGAGGACGTCGTCGCTGCCGCCAAGCAGGCCAATGCTCATGATTTCGTCATGAAACTTCCACAGGTATTGTCAAGCGGGATATTGACTTAGAATGTTTTACAAATCAGAGAATTTGAACTTTTTAAAACGTTCGCTTCAGTCTTTGACTTCGTTCAAGTGAGCATCGCCATAAACGCAAGCTATGTATTGTGCTTCTGCTGGAGCTCCAAGTAATTTATTGCAACTTGACTGATACAATTAAAGCTGAGAAACGTTTTATTAAGTCATTCGTAGTTAATTAAGAAATATTTTGCCCCTACTGCATTGGATCGCCTAAATAGGCAGAATCAACTCTGCCGCCAGTAATACTGTTGAGAAACTTTTCGTGCTCGGGACGAAAAGACGATATGGAGACTACTTCAATATGTAGTGATATTGAAGCTTTAGTTAGGTTACGAATGAAGAACAGCAAGCTGTGCGGCTGTAGTCGATACATGAATGAAAGAAAAGTATAGCCTCTGACTAGCCTATCAACTTAAAAAAGAAAGTTTGGCCAGAGGAAATACGTGACGAATTTAGAATATCAATTACGAGATTCTTTACTTTAAAGCTATTGACCATCGTTTTCGAAAATGAGAGTAAATGTTTCAGCTGGAGGAGCACTGTAAGTCGTCGATGTTTCAAGTTTAGAAAGCCTTTAGCTGCTCAGTACTCCAGCAAAATTTGAATACCTCTTCATCAAAAAAGTAATGAAATAATTTCCATTCATTTAGTGATTATTGGTTTATAAATCAAATGTTTCTTGTGCAGCAATACCAGACTCAAGTGGGCGACCGAGGTGCTCAGATGTCTGGTGGACAAAAGCAGCGCCTTGCCATCGCTCGAGCTCTGGTCAAGCGGCCCAAAGTTCTCCTGTTGGACGAAGCGACTTCTGCACTGGACAACCAGAGCGAATCTATTGTTCAAAATGCTCTTGATAAGGTACGTTGATGTCATTCACAAGATGTCAATCACGGTCAAACTGCGCAGTCGCTGCATTAATTTTAAGCTATCTCTGAATTTAGTTTTCGGTAAAACCTTCCATAAATTCATGCATCCATGAATTTTATAGATGTCTGTTAGACCATTTCGAAATTAGGTTCCTCAATTTTCACGGATGTCAGTTCCGCCAATTCAGAATTGTATTTTTTGGTACTAACTTTCACGATATGATTAATTACCAACTTAACAGAAATTCCCAGTTGCGAAGGCATTGCTGCTTTTATTTGCTGCCAAGTGACGAGGTAGCGCACCTCTAATTATCTATGATTTGTGCCGGCAATCGACCCAGAAACATCGCTAATCTTGCCTGCGACCTGACGCTTGGTCTACGCATCTTCAGCGACTACAGGCAGCTAATCCTGTAGTCCCACTTCTGTCAACCGTAGATTGTTCAATGAGTAATGCACCAGAAAAGTTCCTTGATTGTTTAAGGAAAGTTTTCTTGTTATCCATCAGGCTCGCCAAGGCCGCACGACGATCATTGTGGCCCACCGCCTTACGACCATCAGGTCTGCTGACGTCATCGTGGCCCTCAAGGATGGCAGGGCTGAAGAGATGGGAACCCACGACGAGCTCATGGCTAAAAGAGGCCTCTATCATTCACTCGTAACTGCTCAGCTTGCTCCGAGTGAAAGAAAAAGTGCGACTTGTAAAATACTGTTTCATAATTTTCTATATTATTTTGGTTTAATTATTGGACGATTTTACCAAATTTAGATCACTTTCAACGTCGAAAACTAACGTGAATATTAAAAGTTTACTTTTCGTATCGACTTGATTGAAAATTCGTTTGGCATCTTACGGAGCAGCTTTAAATTTGGGAGCTTAAGGTTTCAGAGTTTAATTTCTTATTCCACATCGAATGTCGATAAAATTCATCATTAAGTTTATAAGTATGGTTCTACTCTCGAGTTATGCGCTCCTCTAATAACAAATCAACCAAATATTGAAATCTAAATTTCGCTATGACGACGCCCTTGCTTCTAACATTGAAAGTTGTCGTTTGTTCAGGCGCTCTCGAGGAAGATCTTACCGAGCAGTCGGAGTATGAAACAGCGACGGAATTGGACCGCGACGTTCTGGACGATATCAGCGACATCACCGCCTCGCTAGCCATGTCGCCCGCACGGCGCTCCATTTCTAAGTAGGTCACAGATATTACCATAGCTCGTGAAATATTCGAATCAAATTTAATAATTCCATGCATTTATTTTCAATTTAGCCACTCCATGTTGGCTTGTAGCATGACTTTTCAGCCAGAGAACCATATCTAGAGTGGCTTGTTCGTAAAATCACTATTGTAGATTGTGGACACCAACTCCCCTATTTTTACTCCATAGCCTACGTTCTTGAGATCGCTCTCTTAATCTCATGATTTATTTCAGGAAACGTCGATCCTCGGCAGTATCAGTGCGGTCACGGGGGACGCAACGTCGTTCTCGGGGCTCCGTGTACATTCGTTCGCCTCCTCCCCTGGAAAAAGTAAGTCGTCGCAATAATTTGAATAATACGAGTACAATCAAAGAAGAGCCAAATCTACGCAAAAGAGATTTAAGCCTAAGTACGGAAATCGGGTCATGGAACCTAGCAACCAGTCGATTGAAAATTTAAAGCAGACGAGAACTGTGAGCTTTGTTGAGAAAAATCGTTTACCACCGTTTACCATCGTTTTTGTGGCCTTTCCATTAGTTTTTAGTATCAAAAATCTTGAAATAAATCTGTGATCAATGACACTTGTAATTTGAGTACTTTTTGATGCACGAATCGAGGATGCAAATAACATTTTGAAATTCTGTAAAATGGATTAAATCAGGTGCACTAACCAAGATCTATGGGAGTTGAAATCTTCGGATTTCCCTAATTTAATTGTGTAGATTCAATTTACTGCTAATAATTATTTTATAAGTAAAAGATGATTTTCGTTGCTGTACCTTGTCAAAATGTTTGGTTGACAATGCGATATAATCCTGCAACAGAAGAAAGAAAAGCCTCCGACTCTCCCGATGCGCGAGATCCTGAAGGCGAACAAGACAGAGTGGCCGCAGATCACGCTGGGCGTCGTCGGCTCCGTCATCATGGGCAGCTGCACGCCGCTCTACGCCGTCCTTTTCGGCGACGTCCTCGGCGTACGTGGCACATAGTGGCTGAGCAAAGACTTTTTTCGATTTTTTTAAACCTTACATAGGAGACTTTTGGTGGACATCTGATTTTTAAACCCTACATCAGAGACTTTTTTTGGTAGACATGTAAAGTATCCACTATCCAGGATACCAGCATCATAATAAGAAATATATTGACTGAAATCCATTTACTGACTGAAGTTTTTAACTAGACTAGGGAATTATGGCTAAACAGAAACTGTCAGGACTCTTCCTTCTTGAGTACAACGTGTAGAAATCTTTAGAGTATACTGGATACCATATGCATTATCATACAGTATATTGATATTATATTGAGTGGAATTTTGAACCAGGATATGGAATGAAAAATGGAGTGGTTTCTAAATCTCTTTCGTTTGCCGCAAAGGTGATTTAGAGGTTTATCTGACTGGAATCTCTGCATAGTTCAACCATAAGTGAATAATAAAAGAAATAATTTTAGTAGAAATAATTTCCTCTGTCACGGAATGTTTTATAACAAGTGGTGGATTTCTTCAGACTTTGTCCATCGCTGACCCTGCAGAGGCTCGCGCCGAAGCAAACTTCTACGCTCTGTTGTTCTTGTGCATCGGTATTGTCGCTGCCATCTCTACCTTCATGCAGGTGTGTCTCCTACCACTTTCTTCGGAAGAACTTCTTCTGAACAGTTAATTTTACGATTTAGATTTAACTAAAATTCGCTTATTATAAAATTTTGCATTAATAATAACCATGGATGACTGGAGTGCTCGTGATTTCTATACAATAAATAAAAACCCTGAAAACTGTATCTCAATTTGCAGGCGTATTTCTTCGCTCTGTCGGGAGAAATTTTGACGATGCGTCTGCGTAGCCGAGCTTTCTCTCAGATGCTCAGCCAAGAGCTCGGCTGGTTCGACATGGATGAGAATTCGGTGGGCGCGCTGTGCTCGCGTCTGTCTAGCGACGCCGCTGCAGTGCAGGGGGTGAGGCAGTGTCTTCGCGAACTCTTTATTCTTTCTATTCATACATGAGTACACAAGAAAAACATGATTATTCTTGCATTCAATCCCATTCATTATAAAAATAGTGGATATTATACTGTGAATCTTTTTAAATTAGCTTTTCGTGCCCTCAAAATACGCTGCATGAGTTGGGGGTTGATGCGAAGAAACATGTAGTGAAATCGAAAGGTTTAATTTATTTTATTGAGCACGCATCTGCTTACCATTACAATCGCGTTGTAACCGTTAAGATGAAATAATGCTAGCTCAAGACTGCCGAAGTCCGATTTTTCCGCAGGAATATCTTTGGTTTTTCATTTGGTTAGGGTTTTACTCCCTAGTTTTTAATGCCCAAACCTAACTATTTTGGTTTCTAATATAAAGAAAAAATCATGTTCGAAGGTAAAATGAAGAAATACAAACAGTACAGTTTTTTTTATATTTTTCAGAGCTTCTGATAGTTTTAGTAGACTTACACCCAAATTAGCCGTATTTTCGATAGTTTCCCGTAATGAGCAAACTTGCGTCTTGTTCAGGCGACTGGATCGCGCCTAGGAACCATCATGCAAGCGCTCACTACCTTGGGCCTGAGCTTGGGTCTCGCTCTCTACTACGACTGGAGACTTGGTCTCGTGTGCGTACCGTTCATCCCCGTGGTACTTGTGGCTGTGTATCTTCAGAGTAAAATTCTCTCTGGGCAGTCCATCACTGAGTCGGAAGTCCTGCAAAGCGCTGGCAAAGTGAGTGCTTATAAATAAATATCTAGCTTCATTAGAAAAAAATAGAGTGGTTGTAAAATTCGAATGACAAGAATGGTCTCAGTGAATATAATATTTAATATGTTATTACGATATCAATAAGTAACTGAATGAAGTGGTATAGATTTTTCAGACGACTGCTAATGCCATACAGTAAAAATTATACCAGAAATCTAATCATTGTTGAAGGTCGCATGTGTATTGTCCCTGGTTAATAATGGTATTATTTTATGTCAGATTGCCATGGAGGCGATCAGCAACGTGCGGACGGTAGCAAGTCTGCACAAGGAGGAACACTTCAGCCAGCGCTACGCCGAGGCGCTGCACGAGCCTCACCGCTTGGCTCTGCGCAACTCCCACCTACGAGGTCAGATTTGGGATTTTGGGACAACCCGCGGATTGCTTACTTATAAAAAAATTAGTTGTACAGCGAATTACTTTCAAAATCTTTTCTCGTGTGTAACCGGAAGCACCGCCGCGAAGTCGAAATACTTAGAGCGAGCGTGCCGACTTGGTGGTGACTTTCGTGTTGGTTTTAACACAAGGGCTAAAGAGTCGCTCTTTGGTCCGGCTCTAAATTCCCTTGCGTTGGAGAGAGGAGGAATAAAGACGAGGAACTTTTCGTAGTGTATTGGCGATTTTCAAGCGATACATAAATTCCACTGTACAAGGGCACACAATTTATTATTCGCTAAAACTCCAGAAGCTCCGGGAGACAAGATCTCAAGTTCAGGGATACAACGTCGAGGAGTCCTAATACACTGTCGAGAACCACAAAAGCAGATAGAAAGGCTATAGGTTCGAGCTGCACCACAATGCCGACACCGACAACCAGCTGCAGTTATTATGGGGTACGAGCCCTAATACACTGCCAAGAACACAGAAATGGACAGCAGGGGTACAGGTACGAGCTGCTCCACAGTGCTGACAACCAACTGCAATGACGAGGGGTACGAGCCCTAATCCACTGCCAAATTCTGATTACTCGCGAGCGTAGAAGGTATAATTTCCCCCGACACGGGAGGCGGGAACGGTACGGCAGAAGCTGCACCAGATCGCTGGCAAATATCCTCCAGTGCGGAGGTTATTAGCCCCCACAACACGAGTGGTGCTCGGCACAGGACCTAGCCGTACCATGGCGCTACCAGCAACTGGCACTAGCTAAGAACTCCACCATCGCCGTATTTAGTCCGCTAGTTAATCTCATTACGAGATAACTACGGTAGAGTCTCGGAAGCCCAGATCTTGCTCTCTTCGAATTCGATTCGAAACGCCTGGACCCCTACCCAGTCAAACTGAGCACACACAATTTGCTCGCGAGGAGTAACTCCGCTAAAACAATCTCGCCACAATACCTCGTTTACAGCGCAAAAAATGAACCAGTTATTCACCACCTCACCCCCCCTTCTTTTTCTTCATTCATTTTACACTTTTTTCCTTTATAATACACACATCTCACAACAATGTCTCTCATTCGCTTTAGATTACAAATTGCAAAGTTTGGGGAAAAGTTATGGCTCGGTGTGGGAGATATTGAGCGTGGAAAAAATTTCCCTCTGAAAAAGGGTGAAAAAAACACCGTTTTTTGTGAAAAAAGCATAGAAAACGACATTTTATCGAAAAGTCACACGAGCAAAAATTGTTTGGAAATTCAATTTCGACTTATAGTGGTGAAACTTCCAGCGAGATTGGAGCAGAGGTTTGGGCTGTGGGATTGCGAGAGTGAAAACTTTACCTCGCTCTACAATCGCACGTACTGTGAGTAGAATAATGACAGCTCGTGCAAAGCACAATACGCGTAGAGGCGCGGGGTAAAACCGGGGGGCTTTGCGCCCCCCAAATCAGGGTTTTCCGTCATTGGCAACTAGCTTCGTAATTCAGGTACGAAAGAAGATAATATAATACAATACAATAAATTATAATAATTTTGATCCTGTGGCAAACTAATCACAAGTTGATAGTCGAATAATCCTAAACTAATTCTGAAGAGACCGAGCTCTCCATCGTTCAAGACTTTCTAGGGGAATAAACGTGCACCGGTGCGAGGCTACCAGCAACTCGACCAATCACGTTGGAGCTACTAGACATCAAGTCTCTTCCCAAGACGTTAATAACTAAATAAGCTGGATTAGCAAAATATTTTCACAGTTGAACGAGATTCCGTATTTTAATCATGAAATAAATATATTCAACCATTATTTATTCATATTCTTATTCAACCATTATTTATTCATATTCTAACATAATATATAATATCAAAACTCGAATCCTCTAATGAAGTTGAATCTTCCAAGTCCAGCCAATACTACGTTCTAAATATTTATATCGCAAAATTCGAGTTCCGTCACGCATGAAACAAGTAAAGATCATGAATGAAATTCGGTTTGCGAACATGAAAATTACTCGAATTTTTTATTGTATATAAATTTATATGTCAACATCAGTCGAATGGGATCAAGTATGATAAAAACAATTTACTATTGCCTTTTATATTCCTCGAAATTATATTTTTCTATTACAATTTATACTTTCGTGAAACTTCTCGTTTAAGTTTGTATGAGTTATGTATTCTTCGGAATTGTGTCCTGATTCTGCATCATGTTGAGTGCGAATTATTTTTTCAGGTGCCGCATTTGGCTTCGCGCAATGCGTGCCTTTCGTAGCCTACGCGGTGGTGATGTTCTACGGTGGTTACCTCGTTGACAAAGGAACTATGCCCTATGAAAACGTCTTCAAGTGAGATCAATATTGCAGTGGCGGAAGTTTTCTTCTGCTTAAGTTGTAAAATAAAGCTTGGGTTGTAACTGAACAAAATCGGACCTCATAGTTCTCATTATCGGAAAAGTTTAAAGATCGAAAGTGATATACTCTGGCTCTGCATTTCTTAACAACACTCGTGTAATGTCACAAAGTGGAATTTTATTAACGTCGGTTAATTGCTCGCATTAAATAATGACCTTAGAATAATATTCATGTAATTAACAATCTTTTTAAACGGTAATTTTCAGTTATTCGAGGATCCCGAATTCGTCTAAAATCTCTACGATAATTATTTCACGTCTTACACTTAACTCGTCCTGGGCAGGGTCGCAGAGGCGCTCATCTTGGGCACGATGATGGTTGGTCAGGCCGTCGCCTTCGCCCCCAACTACGCCAAAGGAAAAGTCGCCGCTGCCAGAATCTTCAAGCTGCTGGCACGCGTTCCTCTCATCGACTCGTCGCCGTCAGTTGGTCGCACGCTGGTGAGTTAGGGTCTTTGACTATAGAATTGTCGATAATTTATGTAGGGGTTGAAAACTTTGACAGACATTCTTTACTTAGTGATCTTTTAACTTTACCTAAAGCTGGGTCTCTATTCGGCTTTTTGGTAGTAGCCTCGAAAAAGTAACTGATGATTATGTTCATCACATGTATGTTTTAACTCATTGTAGGTATCGCCGGAAGGTAATCACTATTATTAGTGTAAAGTTTAGCTCATCTCATTTTTATTTATTATTAAAACCTGTTCATGTCTTGCAGAAAGAGGAATTTGACGAAGTGCGTCTCCACGACGTGCACTTCCGGTACCCGAACCGCGAGGACGTACAGATCCTGCAGGGCCTGAGCCTCGTCGTGTCCAAGGGCAAGACGTTGGCCCTCGTCGGGTCCTCAGGATGCGGCAAGTCCACCGTCATCAGTCTCATCGAGCGCTTCTATGATCCCGAGAAGGGGAAGCTGGTCGGTTGAATGAGATATTAGTCTACTTATTATCATTCATACAATGACAAATATTAGGAAAACTGGTATGTACAACGATGTCTTTGTCCAGTGATTGGTCCTATCATGATAAAAATGAAAAACGCGTATTAAGATTGACATTTGTCCACGTATTAGTCATTCAATGGTAAAAGCCTGGCGAATTTTGGAACTGATAGAGCTGTTTAATTTGGCGTTGTCTGTACATTTCATTCGTGGCTACTAGGGGCTCGCAATATTTTCACCCATCACGTTTTTCTGATCTGATGTTCCATAACTGTGGAGCACATTCGGATATTAATTTGGAATTTCTTGCTGAAGCTTCACCTTCACCAGAGAATCTCGAATAGCGTTCTATCGTCATGTGAGTTTCCTAAAATTTCTCTCCATTCCGTAGACGATCAACAACGAAGAGTTGAAGACGCTGAATGTTGGCAGCGTGAGGCGCGGTGTCGGGCTCGTGTCGCAGGTGATAACACTTGATTGAATCGCAAAAAATTGTATAGCCGATAGAACTAATTGAAATATTTCAGTTATGATTTCTTGATGTGTTGTATTTACGAAGACTTTACTTTATACGACTAAAGCTTTACTTTATAACGAAGTATTGTAATATTTTCTGTTCTAATTGATTCAGAGAAAAATTGAACTGTTTTATAATTGAAATTGAGTTGAGATCTGCATCGAGGAGTCATAGTTCCGTGGGATAAATGTTACATCTTTGGTGGTAATAGATCCTTAGATTGAAGTTTGACAATTTAATCATTGAATTCATGGGGTTTGATTACATAGCGTTCAAAGTAAAATTGTAATATTATTGTGGCCTTCGTTATCGCTGCCTGACGGATGCTACGGAATTGAAAGTGGTTTTGAGAGCGAGCGGGAATGGCGAAATACACAAAAATAATCTCGTGTTAATAACTTTATAAATGATGTGACGTTCTCAGGAGCCGTTGCTGTTCGACCTGAGCATCAGAGAGAACATCGCGTACGGGGACAACAGCCGCGAAGTTCCCTTTGATGAGATCGTCGCAGCCGCCAAGCAAGCCAACATCAGCAGCTTCATCGAGTCTCTTCCTGAGGTGCGATATAGACGAGTTTAACTGGTAGGATCCGGTTCTTGGACCTGCACAAAAATACGTTGAATATTATTATTTCAATGCTCCCAAACACTTGCTTTGATTATTTTCCTAATTCAAGTGCTTGAAAAGGGTATAAAAACACTGAAACTTCATTATTTGGCCCCCTGGGCTCTCGTGAATTTGCTTCCCGCATTATTCAGTCTTCCACTGAATGCGTGAGCAAAAACTACTATAATTAAGCCGCCCACGTGCAGAAATACAACACTCGCGTGGGGTCCAAAGGCACGCAGCTGAGCGGCGGCCAGAAGCAGAGAATCGCCATCGCCCGCGCCCTCGTCAGGAACCCAAGCGTCCTCATGCTCGACGAGGCCACGTCCGCGCTCGACACCGAGAGCGAGGCTGTCAGTTGTATTTTATGATCCGTTACATTTGGATAGAAATTTTTCGCATTTCTTGTGAAGCGTTACATGGGGCTGGAAATGTTTCAAATTTTTTATGAAGCGTTACATGGAGCTGGAAATGTTTCACATTTTTTATGAAGCGTTACATGGGACTGGAAATGTTTCACATTTCTTATGAAGCATTGCATGGAGCTGTAAATGTTCCGTTCTCTTGTGTTTAAACGCTGATCTCTTTTAATTCTGGTGGTATGCATCTAGTTTCCGTTATTGAGTAAATATTTTAGTCTTCATTTGTCAAAGGATAACTAGTGGTTGCTATTGGACTATTCAAGTGCTTATCGAGTGCTGAAACTTGCCAGTACATTAAGACAAAACTTGGAAATTTTTCAGCCAAAACAAAACAAGCTATTCATCAGATAAAATCATATATGAACTAATCGCACAATGCAATGAGCTGAAATTAGTTCATATAGACAGATGATCGATTGGTGTGTACTTTGGTTTTCTTTTCAGTTTCAATTCAGAAACGTCTTTATAACCTTGATTTTTTTTATAGCATTTGTAAAATTAATTGTAAAACTATTTTCTGGGCAGGTGGTGCAAGAAGCTTTAGACAAAGCTCAGGCTGGACGAACGAGCATCGTGATCGCCCACCGCCTCTCTACCATCCAGGGCGCCGACACCATCGCCGTCATCAGCAGCGGCAAGCTCGTCGAGAGCGGCACGCACGACCAGCTCATGGCGCTTGGTCAAGAATATTACCGCCTGTATCAGACAAACCGGTGAAGTGCTTACGAATAATGCACTCAATTGAGTCCAAAATCACGTGTTCGTCGAAATTTTTGTAATTAATCTGTGTGAGATACATCGGTGAAATGCATCGGAATAATGCGCTCAACTGCGACCAACATCATGTACTTTATCCGTGTATAAATTTTTAATTAAAATGTGCAAGACAAACCGGCGGAGTGCTTCCAAATAGTGCGTGCGACAGTGACCAGCAACATGTATTAATTTTTAATGAGGAAAGAAGTCATCAATACCAGTAAGGCTATATATTTCGTTTTATGATTCGTTTCAGTATTTTTACAAGCCCATAATATCTCCAAGGAATAGGATGGTTTTACTATAGATTCTCCGTTTACTTTCATCAAAACGTAGCTGTTTTTTATTGTTGATTAAATATAGTAAATAAATGTTACCGATAAAGTTACCGATATCTACATCGTTGATTCTATCATCTCTAAGTTTGAAGGCCAACTTAACGTAACGTAAATAGTGAACTAATAAGTTAGAATGCTCGTCATGTATTCTAGTTATTGCACTTCAAGTTCTGCCGAAAACTCGATAAATTTATCACTTTTCTACTTCCGATTATCGATTAACTATTTAGAACGATTACATTGAATTAATTACTGCAGTCGCCGGATTTAGTATCACTTTACCTGCAGTGTGTGCTACTGGAGTCCTATGAATATTGCAGTAGATGATTGAGTCGCTAAATTTTATAAGGATTATGTAAGCTGCATTATTCTTTCGTTGTACCGCTACCATTTGATTTTTAACGCTGAAGTGATTACAACTATAAATGATAAACACTCAGTGAATAACAAATGATGCTATCTTACACATTAATGGTTAGGCTCAACAAGATTACAAAAAATTGTACACATATAACAGCTGTTGAATTATATTTTGAATTTAGTGCTTTATTTATCCTCTCGTCCATGCAATTGAAAATTTTCAGACCATTCCATAGCTCCACTATCGGCGCAAAAGTTTTGGTATTTCTTATTAATTTCAACTCGTCAAACTTATTGTGTAATTCTTTCACTTTACAGTTCTGGCACAGTAGGTATTGAAAGGGCTTACTAAAATTATCGAAGATACGTCGGACGACTCTGCGAGGCGGAATGGTAGACTAGCAGAATTAAACGTAACTTAATCAAGTATTCATTAACACTCAACAGGTTATTTCAGGCCATTTTAAAGGAGATGGATACGGATTATCTCAAGTTGCGTTTACACGAGAAAGTAAAATGAGAAGAATACTTTTAGCAATATCTGTCGAGAACAATCGCGGCCTTCCTCTACGTCAGTGGTTCCCAAAGTGGGCGATATCGCCCCCCTAGGGGCGATGGAAAGATTTTGGGGGGCGATAAAGAAGAAGAGGGCGTTTGGGGGGCGATAGGGGGGCGGCAGTCGGAAGTCGAAGTCAGAATTTCGAATGTTTGTTTGACGATTTGTACACAACATGTGCAGCACATGACTCCCAGCGATGGTTTTTTTCACCCAGATCTGTTTTTGGCGCATTTACTCATTTATGAAAAAAATGCACTATTGTGCTCGCCATGTCCGTCCGTCTGTCCGCCTGTCTGTCAGTCCGTGATTTCACGTTTTCGTCGACGAGAAAATGCGCTCTCTGTCACTCACTGATGTGAGTACTGAGTTATATTTTTTTAACCTCTCCTGGGTTTACGTCTACGACAAATTAACGGCCGGACTCGCGGCCGGTCTCACGGTCTATTTCCAAATTCAATGATCAAGGAATACCTCTCAAACTAATAAACTTAACTGGATGAAACTTGGTACACGTATTCATTAGGACCTAACGGTAATGTAAAGCTCGTGAAAATTTTTTGAATTTTACCTTCAATTGTTTTTGCTATACTTATATGGCAATACGTACGGGCCGAATTCACAGTGATCAAGGAATTTCTTCCAAATTACTGAACAGATTCGGACGAAATTTTGAATTTACAGTCCTAACTACCAAACGGTGATGTTTAGCTCGTGAAAATTTTTTCGATTGTGCCTTCATTCGCGAGTTTCATTCGTGATTTAAATAGCAATACGTGCTTAAATTCGCAGCAATCAAGAAATTTCTTGCAAACTACTGAACAGATTTGAACGAAATTGAGTATTTTAATATACCTAATCTCAGCATCAGTGATGTTTAGCTCGTAACAATTTTTTTGTTTTGCCTTCGTTTGTGAGTTATACGGCTATACGTAAACGGCTCTTGGTTAAACCAGCCGGTAGAAAAGCCGATCGTTTCTCCTATATCTGTATAACTTGCAAACGAAAGCGAATAAGGAAGTGTGAAATCATGAATGACGGTAAAATGAAAAAAAATCTCGCAAACGACGGTAAAATAATTTTTTTTTTAATCTAAAAAACACCATTTGGTAGTTAGGAATGTAAATTCAAAATTTCGTTCAAATCTGTTCGGTAGTTTGGGAGAAATTCTTTTATCACTGCGAATTTCGGCCTGTATCGCAATATAACTCACGAATGAAGGTGATATTTAAAAAATTTTCGCAAGCTAAACGTCACCGTTAAGTTCTGATGAATACATGTTCCAAGTTTTATTGAGCTGCGTTCATTAGTTTGGGTAATATTCTTTGATAACTGAATTTGGAGATTGGTCGTGAGACCGGCCACGAGTCCGGCCGTAAATTTGCCCGAGACGTCCAAGTGCTGAAACGGTTAAAACAGCTGAAAAACACATTGGTTCACTAAAAGAGTCCTATTTGTGAAATACACATTTGTGTTTAACCTTTATCTTTTAAAATTGCACTGAACTAAATTTAATAGTAATAGGCGCATGATTTTATATGGGTCTGTGGGGGGCGCTAGAAATTCACTAGGGAGCCAAAGGGGGCGCCAGCCTGAAAAAGTTTGGGAACCACTGCTCTACGTCAAGTCACGTTGATGATGGCCCCTAAAAATAACACTCGTATGTTCACGAATTTAAAATCCGTGGAAAGTGAATTCAATAAATAATTATGTCGTGGGTATAGTTGTAAACAAATGATGAATAAAAATGATAAGTAAAAACTATAATGAACACGACAAATAAAAATAAAGGCAAGGATATAACCTTGTCTACCCTTTTTTATAGTTCTTACCTTGGACTCAAGATTCGGAGCCTTTCTGAAATTAACAATAAACAAGAATTTAGATTTTAGAACTAGCAATAATTGAACTACCAGAGCAGAATATTATGCCAACAAGATAAATAATAGACAGATAATCGTAATTATGAACCCCCTAAATACCACCACTGAATTGAAGCAGAAAATTATCACAAAAAAAAAAAACAGACCAAATGATTAAGTAAGGCGTACCTCCGTGGTGGATCACAGCAATGAACAAGTGCAGAGCTTATCTAAACAAGTTCACGTCCGAGGTGACTTCAACCCAAAACGCAGAATACCTAACTGTTATAAATCACTATTGTACTGCGTCCCCTAACAATAATTTACGGGAAATGGAACCAAATGGTGAAATGAAAAAATTAGGGAGAATTTGTATTTCCAAGAAGGACATTTGAAAAGGGATTAGTGCTCTGAATGCAACAAGCAGGATAACTATACAACACAGCATCATTTCCCTCCGTGCTCTCAAAGCTCCGTGGAACCTGAAAGTGTGTCGTGAGATGGAAATGAGACAGTAATGCAATTTAAAATCTTTCACAACAAAACAATTTCTGACGTTACTCTTGACTTAATATTATTCAAATAATTAACAAGTCGTCCCTCGTTCATGCCCAGTGGCGTTTAGAGACTTGAACGTATATTGTGCATCAACGACAATGTGGTAGAGGAATATGACTGATCCGCGGTTTATTTGAAAACTATTTATCATATACCACTAATTTTTACTACTGTAAGAAACAACTTAAAAATTTCTACAGAAAAAGTTTCATGTACATTTTGCAAACAGTACGAAAAATTTCCACTATTAGCAAGCAGGTAATTTTTAGTAACGGAATTTTATCCTATTTAGCAGAAGAATGCTTGGTAAAATAGCTGAAGTCTTAGTACTTATACCTCTGATAACGATAACAATAAATTTAAACCGTGTATCAATAAGATAATTTGATCGCACACATTTTAAATCGTTCAGATTAAATTAAAAGCATTATAACCTTATTTTACAACATTTTGGATGAAATCTAAGAAGATGAGCAATCACTCAGTATGAATAACTGGTTTATTGACTAAATGCTGTATTAAGTTAAAGTCTGACGTTAACATTATCGTATCACTTGCAAGCATCGTTGAATGATTACACACAGCGCCTTGAGTGGAGACGGGCGTTACAATATAAGGGGTTCACGAGTTTATTTGTAATTGTCGAGCACAAAGTTCAAGTATCAACGGATGCAGCTGCTGATTGGCTCTTTATTCTGTGAATTAAAATACAGGAAGAATCGAGTTGAGATCAACATTGAGGGACTGCAACTCGGTGTGAGCAAGTAGTGTCGAGCGAAATTACGAGGTGATAAATGCATGCGCAGTGAAACTCGTGTTTTCTATGCTCAAAAAACATCCATAACAAAATGCAGGGAATAAAATTTAATCAAAGGGTAATGACTATAAAGTAATTAAGTCCCACTGCACAATTCTTTCCCACAGCATACTTGAAGATAATTATTCAAGGTGTTTAATGAATTCAAGAAACCTTGCCTGGCCATCATAAACCTGTCGTTAATTACCCACAATAGGCGAAAAATTTATCAATCGAGTTCGTATTAGCTAGATGATGCATGCGAGTGTGCATTTTTCCAAGCTTGTTATTGGATAACGCCTAAATTTCTTAAGACTAATAAGTGAATACACGTACGTCACACAGTAACATTTTGGTACGAATCAAAATAGAGATTTTCAGTGTAATAATTAATTGCCTAATAAAAATATTGATGAGTTAGAAACAGAACGTCATGTGCCGAAGGAGTGAGAATGTGATGATGACAGTCGTGATATCTGTAGGAAAAGCAGATGCAGCGCGCATACCAAACTTGAGTGATTAGATCGAATTATTATTTTATCTGCTGACCTTCTCCCGGTGACTGGCGACATCCGAGACGTAATTACAAAAAGGCTCACTTTATGAGTGATTTTACTATCGAAAAATTCACACTCATTTCATATTCGTCATCGATATGGCGAAGGCACAAAAGTATGTAGGTGAGCCAGTCGCTGATACCTCATATAGTATCACATAAAAAAGGGGTTTCTAACAATTACCTCGAAGACGAACATCGAAGCATCAAAGGCAAATCGCAATCATTTTTCTGACAGAAGCACTGCTAGCCCCATACGCGTCACGAGTCAAATAAAATTGAATTAATAAATTCATTTGCAGTTTTGCCCGGATTTTAACGACATAATATAAAAACCATTCTTGCCTTTTTCGACAGACAGTTTTATAAGAATTTCAGTAAGCACATTACCTACCTATGTGGTCTCTCTATTTATTTACATGCAGATAACATAATTATCTCCGAGAAGCTCTTGAGAGCAGAGCGATTACAGGACGAAGGCTATGTCAATGTGACAGATGGTCCAATGCAGAGACGGCGAAAATTCCGTAACCCCGGAGTTATATTAATTAGACATTCGTTTGTGCTCACTGCATGGTTGGTAATTAAACGTAATAATTGGTTGCGTAGTTTATAATATACTAAAAACAACATGAATCAGCTATAACAATTGCACGTCGATGCGAGGAGGGAATAAGAGAGTGGGGAACTGTGTGTGTATAATCAAACCACTGAATGCAAAAGACTGGGCATAACTAACGCACGAAGGAAGGGGGCATGGGTCAAAACAAACACCGAAGGCCGAGCAGGCCTAGAACGCAGGAAAGGGGCAGGTGTCAAATCAAACGGAATGCATGGCTGCCGGGGGCTTACATGCACATTCCGTAATTTCGGTCAAGAAACGCAGAAACGCAAATAATGCATTGCTGTCTAAGTTATTGAAAACGGAAAGATGCTATAAAACAAGCAAATCATCAAAATCAAGCATTGAAAAACCTCACGTTATTTTTAACTATTATCAATAATAAAAAACTGTTGTGTTTAACTTTTACAGTATATCGGTATATTTATTTATTTTAGGATTCCTGAATTAATTAATTTTATGGCGGAGTTTTGGGCAGAAATGAGAGTTATATAATTAAGTAATAAAAAAGCAACTCAAAATTATTTGTCAGAGATCGGTTCAGTTAAAAAAAATACGTTTTCCGAAACGTTTCATCAACAAATTTTACAGAAATCGTGCTTAAAATTCTTAAAGATCTTAACAAAAGATATTAAAATTCTTGCAACGAGATTTCCACTCAAAAAAATCAAGATGTAATCAGTGGTTCGATAAGATATTCTAAAGAGCCGCGATATGGCCCTAAAGACCGATTGTCGCTACGTTAGTAGTTACCCCTTCGAGCTGGAGATTGTTAGTAGTACCCAGCCACTGACTGAGCAGCTGAGTTCTGGCGCTGCAGTGCTCTTGGGCGCTATTGATAGAACATTCATAAGTATTGGCTAATAACTGAACGTGGCTCCAGCCAATTAGATAGAAATAATAATGTCATTCACACCTCAGGGAATTCTAAGAATATTTCCGGTATAAATATAATACAAGAACAATGATTACGTATCTAACGTGTATTGTTTTTCTTGGTAACAAGACCACGCGATTCAGGGTCTTGCCCGAGATTTCTAACATTGAAGGGTTAAGCGTTTTGGCACAGTCATTAAAAGTTGGACTACTATTACCTTCTATGATAAATCTTTATCAGAGTATATATAATCTCAATGTACAAAAGAACTGAGTAACACCTTATACAGAGGTATCTTGCCATAAAATGTTCAATCAAGTTTGTGTGACAAAACAAAATGAGAAAATATAGAACTCAATCATCCGAAAACGTATCTTTGATGAAAAAAACCTAGTCAATTGATATAGCCGAAGACGCAATTTTGAAACAAGGGGTCGTCATTATTATTTGAAATTAGTACTATTAGAAGTAGGCTGATTTTGTCGCAATTGTTACCAAAAACATATACTTCATCGGTTGACATGTTATTTTGACTCCAGTCCTTTTTAAATATTTGTAACAGCAAATAACCAGAATGAAAAAAGTTTCCTCAGCAAGTCAGATGGGGCCGTAACTTCGTTCTCAAGAAGCTGATCTTTAAACCTAACTTCATATGAACCTTCCCAAGCGTTTTACTTCAACTTAATATTTCAAATGATATTGAGAGTAACGTTATTGGCAAAAAATGTCAAATCACTGAATTTTACTTTTATCGAAGTTTATGATTTAAGAGCACTTTAAAAGTGCTCGCAATGAATTGAAGTGGATTGATAAGCAATAGTGAAAGAAACGATAGTTCAATCAAGCAATTAAATTAACAATTTTGCAACAAAATCAAGTACAAATGAACGAATATTTTTGGTCAGTAAATGTCAAGAAAAGTTCGACGTCACGTCTATATAAAACGTTGCCCAGGCACAGGTTTATGAAAAGAACGAAACTTGTGTAAAATTTGATGCTTCTGCAGATATTAATTGTTATTGGTCGAAATAATAAGATATATCCTAGTCTCTTAGCATTTATACTTTTTTTATGACTTAGGGTTTAAACCCACAAAATACTCAAGATGTCGCATAAATGTAGGTTTGAATTAATTTTTTTCACACTGCTGCTAGCGGCCTGCAGTGTCCAAAGCTACTATTTAGAGGTAAGGACAGTCATCTTCATTTGACATTATCATTTATCTGAATATTTATTTATGCGATTTCTCAAATAAATATTTCTGAATATTTAATTCAGTTTTATTACGATTTAAGCACGTTTTTATTAATTTTAGTTCCAAAATCAGCGTGAGTTACAATAATGAGTAAAGCCAGCATGATGTTCTATAGCAATTATGTTTATTAATACACGAATTAAGGTTAAACGTTTTGACATGCAGATAAACGCCTGAATTGCGGAACGGAGCTAAAAAAATGAATTATTGTTCGTGCATATAGCCGAATGGTCAATTTTTAATTTAATTTAATATAAATGGTGAATTTCTTGGCTGTTTTCTTTGCTTTTAAATTCTTGATAAACTTGCGATATAAGCAATAAAGTGATCTTATTTCTTATTGTTCGCATAGGTTTGGGAAGGGCCAGAATACCGTATCCCCGATTCAACGTACTCCCAACTGACGCTCTCATTCTGCTACAACTCTTCTGACCCCGACGATGCGTCTATGGTCTCCAGGATCGTAGAGGAACAACTCAGTGTTGTGGTCCATCCTTACACTGAAGTCTACTGGCATGTCATTTTTGTGAGTTTTGCGACCGATCAAGTGACTGATATATGGTAATTTTGTACAGAAATTTTGCACGAAATGTAACCGAATTGAAATTCGATGATAGTATTATATGATTTTAATTTAAAAAATTTTATTAACGAGTAAAATTACAATAAAAAATCCAAGCCGGATGGAACCAAAAATATCACATGTAACTCGGAACAAATTCGATTTTATTTCCGACTCATATTCAACAGGCAAATTCGACGCTGGTGTTCTCGCCGGAAGATATTCAGAATAAAGCCAACCAGTCCTTCACCATCATCTCCTACTACTGGGGCTACTTTTCGTTGACTTTCTACGGCGCACTAGCAGTTAGTCAACAAAACTCCTATAACTTATAGTTATAAAAGTTAGGATACGAGTTCCTTGTACAAATTTTCGTCTTAAAAGGGACTTCTTCGTTTTTTTATAAATAATATTGATATAATTAATATTGTTCAGTATAAAAATTATTATCTTTACTAAAATTAGTATCAATAATAAATATTTTGTCTCTTGTGTTGTCGGATGTTTCGTTTAGCCCAACGGCTTGTTAAATTATTCTTAATTCTTGAGTTGTTAAAATTGAGTACGTCATGTAGATTTATGCAAGGCTCAAATTCTAAGCGATAAAAAAGATACGCAATAAGTCTTTAAAAATTCAATATTAACTTTCATGAGGAAGCGTTAATTAACCTTTAGACGAGTCTCTCAGTATTATACCTTTGAAACTGAACAATATTCGCCAAAAGAGTATTTAACTGATATCTAAAAGCTTTGAGTTTACACCAACAGGCACGGCCATCGGACGTAAATCATGGCGTCAACAACTCTATTTGGATGGGCGAGAAAAAGTTACTTCGCAACGACACAATCGTGAGAACGAAGAAAACTTTAATTAGCAGAAAATTCAATTATTATTTATATAAGGATATACTTTAGTAAGCGGATCCTAATGTTGTACGACGGAAATTAACGTATATTACAAAAATTATCGAACATTGTGCGACACATTAAAATTGATGGGGGAATTTTCACCCCAAAGAATTTTTCAGGGGAAAGATTTAGGGTATAAGTGATAGAACATGGGTAAGCAAATAGAAGAGAAATTTCACAAGGAAGCGAAAGAAAATTTACCATATCGTTCTCTGAGAATCAAACGGAATCAAACAGAAAAAATACAGCAGTTAATGAATAATTTTGCCGTTCTTACTCACCAGATAATCGTGGATCGACGTGAGAGCAGCAAAATCGCCGACACGGCATTCATGATCGGCGCTGTGAGCTTCTCTCTGTTCAACACGGTGCTCATGGGCAGCCAGCTCGACTTGCAGATCATCTTAGCTGTCATCAAGAGGCCAGTGGGACCTCTGTGTGGCATATTTTGCCAGTTCATCTGCATGCCTTTAGTACGTCATAATCTGCAGGTTTCATACAATATTTCACATTTTCAAATATACAGCGACATGTTATCGGTAAAACTTTTGATCACGCCGATGCATCGCAATTGTTAAATAACTTAGGATAGAGTGCGTGCAAAGGAGGAACATAGAGCGACTAAATTGAACTCAGGCAGTTGAGCGACGATTGACTTTAATTTTAATTCTGCAACCAGCCAATCACTACATGTAGTTAAAAAAGTATGGGAAGAGGAAAAGGTAAAAAAATAAATTCAACAACCGAAATTAACATCAAATGAAATTGTTTTACGAGGTAAAAGGTGAGCATTTCCTCGGTAAATTCCTTTCACGTAACCAAAATTGCAAGAAAAAAGTGAACGACAAAATTAGCGCTTACGTAATTATGCGTAAATGAATATGTACTGTTTATGAGTTGGATAGGAGAAATCAACTGTATGCGTTAATTAAATCACAGTTCGAAAAAATGGTGTAGGTAGGCATTGTTTGCGTAATTCGTCTACAGACAGCAATTAGCTTCCTATACGTTGTTACATCCGAACAAGGTTATGTACACTTAAATATTTATTAAATTATTATTTTCTATCCGACCCATTATATGATTTAATTTTGATTATCTCATATATGAACCTTTATATACGTACCCTATTTTAACGATACAGTTCTCGTTCGGAGTTGGTTGGCTGCTGCTCGACGATCCACTGCAGCGACTGGGACTCTTCACTCTTGGATGCTCCCCTGGCGGCCAAAACAGCAACTTTTGGACGCTGCTCTACAACGGAGATATTAACTTATCCATCACCATGACATTTTGCTCTACAATTATTGCCATGGGTACTCCCTAATCTGCACCCTAGTATAATGCCAAAAGAATGAATTTCAGTGTGACTCGCTCCGTTAAATTAGATGCTTTAGTGAGATGGTAACTGCAAATTTTATGGGAATATACGCGTTAAATACAGAATTTTAAATTTTTCCTATAGAAAATACAGGTGAAGTTACACATAGAGGCGTTTAAAATTACATGATTATGTATATAGAATGATACCAAATGTGCAGATTGGCTTACCACCGTAAATACTTTAGTGACGGAGAAGAGAATATATAGATTTTAGCTCTAATTACTCATGAAAGGAAGACTGTTCAAAGCCTAGGGACTAAATCAAAAACATTAATGAGTTTTTCCTACTTTTCTGCAGCTATGATGCCAACTTGGATGTATCTGCTTGGTAGCAAACTGTTAGGGGAAGGAAGCTCCATCACCATACCGTACATGAATCTCATCACCTCCCTCATAGGCTTCTCCGTGCCGCTCTTCATCGGCCTCCTCATCAAGTGAGGAACTAGGCACAAATTCTACATACTTGATACTGACGTATAAAAGAGCAGTTGAAATAAGGAATGATTCGCTGAAGTTCTATGCCCACAAGAAAATATCCTTTGTAGGCAAGAGATAAATGACGGCATAACAATTTTTTTGCGATCAAATTGTATAATACTTTCATGATGAAACCTTCAATTTTTCTGTCGAGTTAGATACTACGGCAGAGCTTGGTCTAATTTTAATTAATTTTCATCCTAATTTAGATAAAACTGCGTAGAAAAACTTTTTAGCTGTTAAAACGTTTTACCAAATCAACTTCATATACCTAGATCTTTAGGCGTAGTCTTAGTGTATGTTAATTTCAAATTCCAAAATTTCAGGTACAAGAAGTATAACTGGGCGGTTTTTGCTGGAAAGATCATCAAACCGATGACATTCTGCATGATTCTTTACTTCATATCGGTGAGTGAGTAGTACTAGAGTAGGTCATGTTTCCTGACCCAAACGGTTTTGAAAACCGTTTTAAAACGTCCATTCCTAACTGAATCAATCAAATTCCTATTGTCTTGACGACTAAATGGTAGAGCGAATCAATTACAATAATTCGAACAAAAGTTATTAAGGCTTCGTAATTCTCTCGGCCACAGCAGCCAACCGTTGCTTTCTCGCTGCCACGGGCAATACTGATCATCTGTGGAAATTATGAAAATATTTCCGAAAATGTGCCGATCTAATAAATGATTATATTATTAATACATCTAACGAACATGAGCAATAATAAATTCGCGCAAAAATCACAACCATAACTTGAATAAACATCATGAAATTGTAGAAAATATTAGTCCTGGTGGTCCACGTGGTTGGACTAGTTCAACCATGGTTGGACTAGTTCAACCATGATTGGACTAGTTCAACCATGATTTTGCCTTGTGTTGACCATGATTTGCCTTTTATGCGCAGTTTGGGATGTACAACAACTACAAAGGATTCGCTCTGATTACTGGGAACGTCGCGTTAGCCGGTCTTATGGTGGCTGCAGGTGGATACACTGCAGGAGCTCTGATGTCAACCCTCTTTTGTCTCAAGAAAAAACAGGTGCATGGAACTCTTATTTTCATTTCTACGCGAAATAAAATAACCTCGTTACCTAGGATAGGAAACATAGGTTTCGTGGAAATAAATTCAAATAATTGTGAGGTAATCACTAACAGAAATCAACGTTCTTACGAATCCTATCGATTACAATGCACCGTTTTCCCACAGATCATCGCTATCTCCATAGAAACTGCGTTCCAGAACGCAGCCATTGCATATCTCCTTTTAAAGCTTTCATTGGGAACACCCGACAGGTAGGTGACGACTTCGGCAGAATTTTTTTCATATAATCAGAAGGTACCATGGTAATACATTTGATTATAATTAGGCAAAATAACAAATTCGCTAACATAAAATTTCTATCTGTCACTGTTGTTGAGGCTTTAACAGTGTTTCAAGTCTTTAAACAAGTTCAAAATACTTCGATTAATCTATGAAACGAATCAGAAACAATTAATCTATTTTATTCGATCTATATCTATTTAAAAATGCACTCGCTTTCGATTACAGCGACCTGGCAGCAGTTCCAGTACTGGCTCAGCTTTTCCAGACGGGCCCTCCTCTTCTGATGATATTCCTGATTTGGCAAGCGCTACAGAAATGTGGCATCTGCCTACCTGACGTAGAGACCGTCGAACCAGAGGATAAAATCGACGGCAAGCATGACGTCACTCGAGCGCTCATGGCGGAATCTCCGATTGACGACATACCAAGAACTCCTGGCTTACTTTTCGACCCCTCAATGCCAGAAGAGTTTAGGGTTAGGACTACTGATGATCTCACTAAGAAAGCATGCTAAGGCCAAAATACGAGCTTAAGGGGACATTGTCATTTGTTTAAGAAATATAGCCAGACATTTGAAAGTACCGTTTAAATCACATTTAAAAATGCGCAGTTCTGATCAAGAGTTACTGGAAATAGCCAGAGTTCTAAGATTTTAGAATGTAATTGAAATAATTTAAATTCCTAGAAATGCTATTGAAGGATTTAGTGGAGTCATCTCGCGCAACAGAAGTACCAAGTTCGATAATATGAAGACCGTTTCAATTAATACTCAATAACGAATATATTGACAGATTCATGTATAATCTCTGAAAATGAACTCCAACCTGTTAAAAAAAGCACCCGTTAAACGAGACATGCACACAATAATAACAGAACAATATTAAATACAAAGTTTTAATATTGTCTGTAATATATACATTAGTTTACTATTATCTCGCATTAAACCAACGTAGAAAGGAAGAAGAAAGACTGGACTTGTCAACTCTAATCCTTGTACGTGATTGATAATGATTGCGTACAATTTCTATCGTTCCAAGAATTTAATATTTGTGTCTGCAAAGATAAAAAAAATGGATAGAAATAAGCTCGACAACGAAAATACTTTTAATTGGTAGAAAAATGTAATATTCAAGTCAATTATTTATTCGCCATGAGCAGATCATTGAACTACACTATGCGGCTGAAGGTCACTCTCAACTAGGTTATGCAGTAACGCAGCCACACCAGGTTAAAAAGTTCAATGCTTCGTCTATAAAATTTGCTGAAATATAGAGGTTAGTCCAAAGAAACAATATAAAGATCCCACTTACAAATAAATATCTCTCCAACATCGAACAGATTATTATTAAAACAAAATCTCATAATATTAAATAAAGGTATGGCGATTCATGAAAAAGTCATCAGCAGAAAAAATTGTACCTTACATTGATTTTCTACCAGACCATAGAATGGAATTACTTGGCAGATTGGTAAATATTCCCAACAAATAAGTAGTTTAAGAAATTTTCGGAAGTTGAACCAATGCAAGATCTAATAAAGAGGCACAAAGGTTCCAGCAACAAGATTTATTAACAACCCATACATCCACAATCTATCAACATTGAACATTCTTTTTGTGCAGTGCCTAAGCAATTGAAAACTCGAGTAAAGCTTTCGAGCAACTTTCAACGCTCCATACAACCCGAACTAAAAAGAGTTTAACTTTTCTTTCTAACTAATGTCATTCAAATTCACAGTTGGCACAAGGCTGAAATATAAAACTAATGAGAATATTTGAAATATTGCGCCATCACATGATAGAGAACTTTGAAACGGAGCTTCGTGAGCATCGTAGAAGTAAGGCACCTAATATACTACGTAGACGGTGACACTAGCTGGACACACTTGTCAGGTTTGAGTAGTAGTTACTTGGCTAAAACACGCTGGTTTCTTTTTGAATAATTAAATGTATAAATGACTCAGTATTGAATGTAGAAGATGAAGATGGGGCTATAAATCATCAGTGAATTATAGCCCTCCGGTAACTTCGACACATGCACCAGTCACGTAACTGGCCGCGTCAGAGAGCAGGAAGGCAATGACCTCAGCAACCTCTGCAATACCATGCAACTTTATCAGTGCAAGTTAAAGTATTAAAATTTCACCGTAAAACGTAATTACTAAATTAAGATAATTACAGCAAGGAGATCTAAGTGAAGCCATGAAATAACACACGCTTTCATGCATTTTAATCACTGGATGAAATAGATAGCTGGAAATATTAGTTCTACAGAATATAACTATTAGTCTCGCTATTACTATTACTTCTAATCTTAATTTCACAGATTTCAAAATACGTTTACAAGCAAACAGCATCTACGTTCAAGTCTATTACATGCACACTAATTCACTTCACTTGGTTTTTCTGGATGAAGTTAGAAAACAAAGAACTACCAACAGCGCCATAAAACCAAAAATAGTTGAGATCACCAAGGGAATTTTTACAAAATTCAGGAAATTCAAGGTGTAGGAGTATTTTTTCTCACCTTGAGGCTGTCCGGCACGCTTCAATGCTATTGCATATTTAACCATCTCCTTGAGGTGTTCTGGTACGGTGTCAGTCATGGGAGTTTCAATGAGGCCAGGGTATACACAATTCACACGAATGCCAAACCTGAGTGGGAATACTTCATGAATAAGAGAAATGATAACCACCACTGAAAATCAAAAGCTATTAAGCATTCATACTGATATATTAGACAGCAAACACAGAAACTTTTCAAGGACAACACTATAATGCTTCTGTAATATGTATTAAAATTTGAAGCATAATTGATATTATACATTGTAGCTGAAAATAATTGCTCAGACATTTATTATTAGAACGTATAAATTTCCATACAATCTTTTGAATTCAAATTACAACTTCATTTTGGCATAAAATTGGGATACAAATTAGCTGCATTAATAAAATGAAGAGGAATTCACTTGGCAAGCTCCTTTGCTGCTGATCTGGTGAAGCCTTCAACTCCAGCCTTGCTGGCAGAGTAGTTGGTTTGTCCCATGTTTCCTCTGTGGGCTGAGATAGAACTAACGTTCACAATTGCACCGGGTGCGGCATCTCCGCCCTGTTTTGCAGATGCTGCCAGGCAGTGAGCAAATGCTTGGTTCGTCAAGAATGTGCCCTTCAAACAGAATAGAATTCATAATTAGTGCAAATATTTCAAATTAACTTCAAATTTAGGATAAATATGAAACATGATCAAGAACAATAAAAAGGAATATTCAAAATGTAAAGAAAAGAAGTATCTGTGATAATAGTACCTTGAGAATTTTAGCTTCCAAAGTTATGCAAATTAGAGTGGTACTCAACATCAAATAAATTGCTAATGGAGCAACAATTATTCACACAAATATCACAATCCAGGGCAATAGTAACTAAAATAAATCATTAATTGGTTAAATTTTAGATCAAAGCATACTTTCAAGTTGACTTGAATGACTTTATCAAACTGTTCTTCAGTCATCTTCGCAAGGTAAGTGTCCATGGTGATGCCAGCACAGTTAGCCAGAAGTGTTGGTGGCTGCTTGAAATGTTTTGTAGCTTCACTGAAGCAAGAGCGTACACTGTCACCACTGCTAACATCACACTCCATGGCTAAGTGGGAAGCTTTCCCACTGTTGCCTGCAAAATGAACAAAAAATACTAATTTTAGATACATGGATCATGTATAATTGACAATAATATTTATTTTTCCTTTATTTATTTTCTTAAACTGTATTTGCTGCAAAAAACAAAATTCTGACATATGTTGAAAATGAGGAATGTGTTTCTTCACCAATAACCACATTTGGAACATGAGAGAACAATTTATGGAAGATCAGAATTAACACCCCGATAATATAGTGAGATATGAGATTCAAAAATGCAAATAGGCTATCAACACAAGGACTGCTGCTTCATATCATTACTGATGAGCTCAAGCATATCCAAATACTAAATAATATTGCCTGAAAATAATTTACAACATAAACATATGAATTATAAATCAACATCCTTACCTACAAAAATTGAACTAAATAGTGGTCAAAAAACAAACAATGAGAATATGCAATTACAGTTAAATTTGTGAAATGAGAACTACTTTGCCCTTAAGTCTAAAGAACTTTAAAAATATATTGTTAGCAGTAAAATAATTACCCTGAAGATTTGAAATGGTGTCCTGGATGGCATTCTTGTTGATGTCAGTGGCAGCAATGTATGCTCCTCTTTCAGCCAAAAGTTTACAAACTTCTTTCCCAATACCACTGCCACCACCTTGAACAATGTGTAATAGAACATTTTATTATTTTGCTAAATTATAAGGTAGGTAATAATTCATTATTAATCCATTGTCATATCAATAGTTTTCAGCCAAATTAAAAATTAACCCTTTAGCGGGCAAGCATTGAAATATCCAGAAATTAAAATTTCAGAAACCATTTCAAGAAAGTAAGAAGTATTATATAATATATTTTTTTGTATGTATTTTTTCAAATTTTGCCTATTGAAGGTTTAAATCGCACTTGAAGAATTCAATAAATGCGATCAGTACACAAAATTTATCTTTATAATTAAAATTCAGTTTATGCAAATGAAAAATTAGAAACATAAAAATTTAATTTAATTAAATTTAATCAAGTTGCCAAAATAAATATATACATTGATACTTCCAAATTTTGAAGAAAATGCGGAAAGAGCGTCAATTCCATTGTCCGAGTCAAAACCTTCATTTAAATGCTCATATTTCAATTTGTGGACTTTGCAGTTGGTGATGCTATAGATAGAACGATGGTCAGATAATTAGTGATTGACTGAGGCATTATAAAGATGCCTCAAAAACAAACAGGAAGCCGTGGTGAGGCTTTTTGTGACGCGATTTCAAGTGATCATACATGGTAACTTACCCATGAAAGGGTTAAACACACATGTGACCTGATTCAATCTTACAAATGGCATGGTTATTGTTTTTTTTTTCTAAAGACCAAGCTGCAACCAAGATTGAATTTTTTTACTCAATACTAAAATCTGGCCTAATCTGGAATATGTGGCAGAATTTTGTCAGTCAAATACAAAGTAAAAAAATTCATTTCATGAGCAATTTTTTACAGATAAAATATTGCCTGCAAGCATGAAGCATAGGCATTTTTGTATTAAAATTTATTTGTGGCTTCTGTCCAAATTTCTAATTTCAAATCTTGTGGCTGCAAATTGGAAAATGATGTAATTTGACAACTGTATAATGATGTTCAATGTTGCAGCTCAATAATAAACTGTTCTTTATGATAAGATAGGAGAATGGAGACAATTCCCTAGCAGAAAATTGTCAGCTCCAAAAATGGCAGGAAAGCTCTAGTTGACACTTAGCAGATATTAGTATATGATGGCAGAATTTGTTTCTTCAAGTTCAAGTTTAAATTCATGTTAATTTCATGGAGACCGGAAATCTTCTATTAAAAATTTTTCTTTTAGTTTTTTTCCATACATTGAATAATATTTTTCATTTGCACTGGTAAAACAAAAATCAGGTCATGGAAAGACATTTTTAATTTGCTAAAGAGTTTCAGATAAAATTAAATATGTTGAAATTCTTTATCAAGTTGAAAGATGCAGTTCTATCTAAATCTCATTTTTTTTAAATTTGAGTAGTATCCTAATTACATTATTTACGTAGTACTTATACCATTTATGTTGATAGATATTTTATTAATCAATGCATCTCTGAACATGATATTGAATCTTGATACTACTTTTGAAATGTCAACAAATGAAAAATGTCCTTTGGCAAACTGAATTTTAATTTACCAATGCAAACAAAAAAATAAAACAAATAAAAAAACTTGTAAAATCCACATTTTCTCAACGGACAAAAAAGAAAAACATTTACTCATACATAACATTACATAACTTAACTGTTATGCATGAGTAAATGTTTTTCTTTTTTGTCCATTAAGAAAACGTGGATTTTAAAAGTATTTTTATTTGTTTTATTCCATTATTTTTAGTTTTGTAAAAACCAGAAAAATGTGGTTTTTAAAATGGTTTTATATTTATTCATTTTCTAGTTTTTAGTTAGCAATTTTAGCTATTCAAATCAATTTCCAGGGTTTGCAAGTGTGGATGTTCGAGAAAAAAGCTCAATTCTAAACCATGAATTTTTAGTTGTTTTGTTTATTTTTTTATTCATTTTTTTTTTCTTTAAATTTCTTCTAAAATTTTTTTTTCAATTATTACTTCTGATGATCATATCTTGAATTGTTAGGCAGCATAAGCATGCATGCCAAATTTAAAGTTTCTAGGATGTTCAGAAGAGCTCTAAATTAAGGTCTGAATTTTTGATGACAGACAGACAGACAGACACAAAACGAAGCTAATCAAGCTATGAAAAATGTGGTAATATTGTTCACTACATAATATATTTTTAAAAAACTAAAAAGGAAATAGTCACTAAAACATATTCTCTGGTCTGGAATGAAATACACTTTCCACCTAGCATATAAATTATGCACTTATCTTAGCATAATACCATCAAACAGGGTAATAAGGGACAGGTGGGGGAATCAGGACAGTTGTCCAAAATGTTGTAGCAGCAAAACTAATAAAAATATTGTAAAACTAAAAATAGTGGCGTAAAGTTCAATATATTTACTATCCTATGTAGCATAAAGAACGTTAAAAAATCATAGATTTACTACCTCTAAAAAAAGTGTGAAAAGTGAGATTTTCACTGAGTTTGGAAAAGTATCTCTGCTAAGGTCTGTAGAAAAAAAAAAGATTCACCAGAACCAGATAACAAATTTTATGTACATAAAAGTTGCACACATGGGTTGGCTTAAAAACATGATTGATAGGACATGTGTTAATGATGTGTAGGGTAAACGTGGTATATTCCGATATCGTGGGTAGTTCCGTCACCTCTCTAGTTTTTCCTTCATATTAAGCTTTGTTTTAGTTCCATGCGTTCGTTGATGGTTGAAATGGTGACGTCATACATTTGCGCGTCAAACTACTGCCAAAACATTAGGTCTTGGCCATCTAGCCGGGAAATATTGAGAAAATGTGTCAAATTTGACAGTTGACCTTGCTCTACCAAATACTAGTGAATAACTGTTTGTATAGGAAGAATATTATGGTATGAGACTTTTAAATACATCTGTGAATATATTAGGAATCCTTTAACTTTAAGTATACTTGTATTTGCTGATTTCAAGTGGTATATAAATTAATAGATGATAAAGTTGAGAAATGGGTTTAGACACATGAAAACTAATTCCGTCACAACTTGAATTGGACACACACAGATCGTTCCAAGCTGTATACAAAAATTGAAATTTGCTTAATTGAAAGCTTAATAGTTGTTAATTAAAAGCCTAATTAAGTAGTGTTCAATATTCATTAGGGTTCTAATTCAAAGCCATGTTGTATTCCAATACATCTCACACTGCAAACGCAATTCGAACACGTGGATGACGGCATTACGCATCAGTAGAATTTGAAGCGCGGACGGAATACGCCTCACCACGTGCCGAATGTAGCCACACACAGTGACGGAATATAGGGATTTGGTAGGTTTGCATTCTAAAGGCTCTTAAATAAATATGGCAATATTTTGTGACGTTTCATTGTTGCTGACGCGTAGTACAGTGTTTTGAGAGTCACATAAAGCAAACAGAACTTGAGTAACGCATACATTTTTTTTATAGTTTTTCATTTCTCAATGCGCCCTTAATACAACGGAATATACCGCGTTTACCCTAAAATGGCGGCCATTTCCGCACAATTGGGTAATAAGGGACACCCTGAAAAACGCATTTACAGCAGAACCTTGATTAGCAAGAGCTCTAGTTAACAAAAAATCAATATCCAACAAAAAATTTTGATTAGCCTACATTTACCTCACTCAGGCCTCAGCCAAAAAAATTACCTTAACAAAATATTAATGCATCATTGGTCTTAACAAAATTGTGCATAGAATGTCATACATAGAATTGTATTGTGTACCAGCCTACCAGGCATAGCAGGCAACATAGAACAAAAAATAAGTAACCTAAACTATGCTTTATTCCTCCAAAAATATGATAGTTGTCACTAAAATATATATTTTTTTGTTTTAGACTTTCAGGTATTTTCTTATAAAATTTTTCTAGTTTTACTGAAATAAAGTGAACTCACATTAGGGTAAACGCGGTATATTCCGACACATTAAGGACACATCGAGAAATGCAAAACTATAAAAAAAAAACGTATGCGTTACGTAAGTTCTGTTGCCTTCACATGACTCTCAAAACACTTCACTACGCGTCAGCAATGGCTTTTAATTAAGCAAATTTCAATTTTTGTACAAAGCTTTGAACGATCTGTGTGTGTCCAATTCAAGTTGTGTCGGAATTAGTTTTCATGTGTCTAAATCCAACATCTCAACTTAATCATCTATTAATTTATTTACGACTTGAAATCAGCGAATACAAGTATAGTTACTTAAAGGATTCCTAATATATTCACAGACGTATTTAAAAGTCTCAAACCATAATATTCTTCCTATAAAAACAGTTATTCACTATTTGGTAGAGTCATGTCAACTGTCAAATTTGACACATTTTTCGATGATCTCACCACGTGGCATACATTGTCTCTCTTTGGATCTCAATATTTTCCCACTAGATGGCCAAGACCTAGTGTTTTTGCAGTATTTCGACACGCAAATGTATGACATCACCATTTCAACCATCAATGAATACAGGGAACTAAAACAAAGCTTAATATAAAGGAAAAGCTGGAGAGGTGACGGAATTACCTACGATGTCGGAATATACCGCGTTTACCCTAGGTAGGTACGGTCATTACCCAATTAAAATGGTTTGACTTTTAAATTACAAATACAAGTCATCCTGTAGGCTGTAGCCTGTAAGCTTACAGATACAGAAGAAATGCTTTAGGCTACGGCTGCTGTGCTGATATGAAGCTTGCAGTGCAGCAGTGGACAATGTTGTTGTCATTGTCAATGCTAGTAAATGGCATGTCCATGCCGCTCCATGGATATGGTAATATCACATCATGAATAAATAATATGGTAATGTATGGATATGCAATATGGACATTCTAGCTAATATCATATCAATTACAGAAAAAAAAAAGTAAAAATCACATCACAGAAAATGTCATTTATTCTACATCATCTACAAAGGAAGAGGAGGACATCATCATTGAGTGATCATGTACTACTGCTAGTAATGAATGAGCACATTCTGCAAGCTTCATCACATTATTCATTACGCCTTCATTCATAATTACATTACGACTTACGTGATTACGACTGCATGCTTTCCAATTCTGGTGTTTCTAATCCAGAATTAAAATATCTTGATTTACATACCTACATTAGAATGTTTTACATACATTTAACAATATCATTCATACCTGTCACAAGTGCAACTCTTCCAGACAATAAATAAGCCATAATTCTGTTTTTGAAATACGGTTCTAACCATAAATTTTTCCTCAATGTGTTGGTGACAACTTGCCGGCACGTCGTCACGAGTCACGACACCCAGGTTCAGTTCCTGTTTACGCATTAACGGATTCGATTACTTTTCCTGGTGTCAATAATTAAATAGGTTTGAGTAAATAAAATAACTTGTAGCAATTGTACATTGTCAAGTATTTGTACCAACAAACACGTATGATTTCATGGAATTGTAATATAAACGTATTTATAATGGCAGTTTCAGCTCCAAGTTGGCTATGCTGGGCCCATGGTTGAATTAATACATGGCTGGGCCTATCGTCGACCTTTAGCCAATAATCCACTTTGTCAATTTCGACCAGAATTTTTCAAAATGGGTGCGAGTTTCTAACCCCCTACTTGTAGACCCAACAGGGAGCGCAGCCGTGCACCACCAATTTTGTGCACCAATAAGCCTTGAATCGAACCCCTTGGATCTCTCCGGATATCCACCAATCAGCCGTGCACCACTCGCCTTTGTCCTCCTCCGGCCTTGACCACCACCTGCCGTGCACCACCAGGCCGCGGATCGAATCTGACTTCCGGGCATCGTTAAATTACGTAATTTTACGTTCACCGCATCTGAGGTTAGGTTTCAGATAGCATAGTTTCGTTAAATTACGTGATTTTACGTTCACCGCATCTGAGGTTAGGTTTCAGATAGCATAGTTCTGTTCCAAAATTTATCGTCCTTCGACAAGTAGCCGTTCGACCGAGGGCTGGTTCGACCCACGGCCTAGATACGGACGGCTTGAAGTGTTGAAGGCTACGTTCCGGAATGCAGGAATCATGATGGTCCATTACATCCAGGGCAGTTGTGGTCTTCGGCAGGCGACCCGACCCAACATAGGTAGGTATTCTTAAACACTCGGCTACCCAAAGCTTAAGTAGATTGAAAAAAAACGAGCCTAATCGAGGCAGACAACCTCTGCGTCATTCAATTCTACAAAAATATTTCCCACTATACTGAATTCTATATTACCCGAACTCGCATGCAGACTCAAACGCAAAACCTAACTTTACGCTCAAGCGAACCAGCCTTTTGCCCATTAATACTGAACGGATCGGCTTGAAATTACGAAAACGTAGTTATATAGGCCCATTTCCACAGGCCATGGGCCTATTTCTTCAGTGCCGACACTTCTATTCTATTCTATTAGCAATGTTCTGCGTATGTTTCGGTTCCCTCTAGACTTATGAGAGGCGACATCTGCCTTCGGTTTGGGAGCGCAGCCGTTTGCCACTAACATGCTTCCCATTTTTGGAGCGTTTTAAACTAGCCGTGGAGGAAACGCTCAGCCTAAATATGCGCAACTACATTCAGCCTCAGAGCTGTAAAATCGCAAACAACGCTATAAATACACCATGCCTTACCAGTTACGCGACGCGACAGAGGGCCGTATGTCCGCAGTAACCTCTCAGGTCAGCCTGGTTTCCATGTATGTGCAACCAAATCCACGACTTGAAAGAGTGGATGAAAAAAAAAAACGTCAGGTGAAAAAAACTACAATACTTGTATGTAGTAACATGAATGTGGCAGCATAATCGCGTCTCGAACGAATTCCTCAATTACAAGCCACGCTTACCTAAGGATGCACATACCTAAGATGATACCTTATCGAATATTTTCTAATAGTAGGAGCAATGATACGTCAATATGGGATTTGAAAAAAGTAAACTCACTTCATTGTTGTATTCTTTTCTGAATATTCCTATCTGTAAAATTCTTCGACCGGAACAAATATTTGGCTAGATTGAAAAGAAGGAGCAAGAGTTGCGTAAACAAATATGATGCTTTTCTTACGAGACACAGTAACAAAACAGTGTTGGCTACAGACGATGTGATTTTGCAAAGTAACAACACAGCACTGTTTGAAAATATATCACAAGCCTACTATTTATAGAATGCTTTCATTTTATTTACAGGTATATTTAAGATTTTTATTATGCTATTTAATAATTCATAAATATTCTGATTTAATCTAAGAAAATTTTTACTTTCCGGATAAAAACGTAAAAATACTTGTCGACATCAAATGTCTTCATTTGATTCATTCCATACGTTATTGATTAAATTTGATGCTAGTCACCGGTTAGACTGGTATAGCTGAGCATAGTGCCCATTGCACGCCTCTTTGCTTTTACGTTTTTAGGTATTGATTAAATTTGATAAGAGTCACCGGTTAGACTGGTATAGCTGAGCATAGTGCCCATTGCGCGCCATGAGCTGGTCGTGCGTGCCGCTCTCGACGAGCTTGCCGCTGCTGATGACGGCGATGGTGTCGGCGCCCTGGATGGTAGAGAGGCGGTGGGCGATCACGATGCTCGTTCTTCCAGCCTGAGCTTTGTCTAAAGCTTCCTGCACCACCTGCCCAGAAAATGGTTTTACAATTAATTTTACAAATGCTATAAAAAAATCAACGTTGGAAAGACGTTTCTTAATTGAAACCGGAAAGAAAACTAACCTACACACCAATCGATCACCTGTCTATATTAACTAATTTCAGCTTGTATCATAGTGCAATAAGTTTATATTTCATTTTTTACGATGAATAACTAGTTTAGATTTGTCTGAAGAATTTCCACGTTTTGTCTGAAGATAAATAAATGAACTGGCATATTTCAGCTCTTAGACATACGTGTCAGATGATGGTGGGAATTGTTAGTTATAAACTTTCAAATTGCATCATGCTATGCAAGGTATGTTATGAAAAATATGGAAATTGTAAGTCCAATACCAACCACTAGTTATTCTTTAATAAATGAAGATGCATTTATTAAAGACTAGATGCATTCACACTCCCTATTTTATCTAGATGCATTCTACCAAAATTAATACAGTAGAGATCAGTGTATAAAACACAAGAGAACGGAACGGAGCATTCCAGTCCCATGGAATGCTGCATAAAAAACGTGAAACATTTCCAACCCGATGTAACGCTTCATAAGAAATGTGAAACGCTTTTCCTCATCCAAATGTAACACTTCATAAAAAATGATCAAAAATAAGAATAAATATCTTTATAAAAAGCAACTGACAGCCTCGCTCTCGGTGTCGAGCGCGGACGTGGCCTCGTCGAGCATGAGGACGCTTGGGTTCCTGACGAGGGCGCGGGCGATGGCGATCCTCTGCTTCTGGCCGCCGCTCAGCTGCGTGCCTTTGGACCCCACGCGAGTGTTGTATTTCTGCACGTGGGTGGCTTAATTATAGTAGTTTTGCTAACTCATTCACTGGAAGACTGAATAATGCGGGAAGCAAATTCACGAGAGCCCAGGGGGCCAAATAATGAAGTTTCAGTGTTTTTATACTCTTTTCAAGCACTTGAATTAGGAAAATAATCAAAGCAAGTGTTTGGGAGCGTTGAAATATTAATATTCAACGTATTTTTGTGCAGGTCCAAGAACCGGATCCTACCAGTTGAACTCGTTTGACTTGAGCGATCGTTTTTTGTTTTGAATGTCGTTTGTGATTGGTCGTTAAGGCGTGTTGCTTCGTATATATCGCACCTCAGGAAGAGACTCGATGAAGCTGCTGATGTTGGCTTGCTTGGCGGCGGCGACGATCTCATCAAAGGGAACTTCGCGGCTGTTGTCCCCGTACGCGATGTTCTCTCTGATGCTCAGGTCGAACAGCAACGGCTCCTGAGAACGTCACATCATTTATAAAGTTATTAACACGAGATTATTTTTGTGTATTTCGCCATTCCCGCTCGCTTTTGAAACGACTTCCAATTCCGTAGCATCTGTCAAGTAGCGATAATCAGCCGCCACAATTATATTTAATTTTACATTAAATGCTATATAATCAAACCTAATGAATTAAGAGATTAGATTGTCAAACTTCAATCTAAGGATCTATTACCACCAAAGTTGTAACAATTATACCACGAAACTATGACCCTTCGATGCAGTTCTCAACTCATATTCAATTATAAAAAATGTAACTCAGTACTCACTGCAGGGAGCGACAGAGAGCGCATTTTCTCGTCAACGAAAACGTGAAGTCACGGACGGACAGACAGACGGACGGACGAACAGACGGACATGGCGAGCACAATAGTGCATTTTTTCCATAAATGAGAAAATGCGCTTCAAATTGTGATTTTTTATCCGATTCGATTAGCACAGAAAATTTTGCAATAATGTTCGTTTTCTAAACTTTGGTCGTAATAAAGTAAAAAGTAAGAATATATAAATAATAGCGGTTTCAGCGTTTATTAGGCCGTAGGCCTGTTGCCGATTCTTAACATCGCAGAACATTCACAGCATATTGCGGTCTCGAACGCGCAACTCATTGCTACAATTCTGCTGTGCTTAACCGCCCGGCCTCCTAGCCGATTCTGACCAGAAACTGTCGCACAGAGCTGGGATCGAACCCGCAACTCTCTGCGCCAATCTTGGTACTCTGAACTGTAACCACTGGGCCACCCTGCCCCAACTCACTGCAGTCTTCGTAAATATAAGACGTAGATAAAACATAATTGAACTATTTCAAGAAGTCAGTTCTAGCGGCTATACCTGCGACACGAGCCCGACACCGCGCCTCACGCTGCCAACATTCAGTCCCTTCAAGTCTTCGTTGTTGATCGTCTATGGAATGAAAAGAAATTTTAGAAAACTCACTTGACTATAGAACGCTATATGAGGTTATCAGGTCAAGCTTCAGCTAGAAATTCCAAATCAAAATCCGGATGTGCTTCGCCATTATACTACATCCGATCAGAAAAACGTGATCGGTGAAAATATTTCGAAGCACTAATAGCCACGAATGAAATGATGTACAGACAACGCCAAATAAAAAAGCTCCATCAGTACCGAAATTCGTCATGACTGATATCAATGAAGAAAATTTACCATTAAATGACTAATACAGCTAATACGTGGCCAAATGTCGGGCGTAACTCGCGTTTTCTTTCATTTTTATCATGGTAGGATCAATGACTGGAGAATCAGAAACATCGTAGCACACACCAGTTTTCCTAGTATTTGTCATTGTATGAATGCTATAAAAAATAAGAAGACTAATATCCCATTCAACCGACCAGCTTTCCCTTCTCGGGATCGTAGAAGCGCTCGATGAGACTGATGACGGTGGACTTGCCGCATCCTGAGGACCCGACGAGGGCCAACGTCTTGCCCTTGGACACGACCAGGCTCAGGCCCTGCAGGATCTGCACGTCCTCGCGGTTCGGGTACCGGAAGTGCACGTCGTGGAGACGCACTTCGTCAAATTCCTCATTCTGCAAGAAATGTCCGGTTTCACTCTGGCGTCTCACTATAATCATAATTGTATGTAATTGAGATGTAATATTCACTTGACCTAATAGAGAATGATGACGAGTCAACATCTGGATGACTCGTCTCTGGTCAAGAAATTAGTTGTGGGCGGAAGCCGAAGGCTATATAAGGGCTAGCGGCCTTAAGTAAGGCCCCGCAGTAGTTGATAAGCGCCTCGCGATGTAACGTGTCGGTCGGTTCTCCGATCTTACGGTCGACGCCGTAGCTTATACCTCTGTATTGTACTTTTGTATAATCGCACCGTAAATAAGATATGTTATCTGGACAGATGCGTCTTACTTATCCCTCACTACCTTAGTCACGTAACCCGATCCTCAGGTAGAGCTTAATCTAAAATGATCTAGGACAGAAATGAACAGGTTTTAATAATAAATAAAAATGAGATAAGCCAAATATTACACTAATAATGGTCATTATCAGCCGGCAATACCTGAAATGAGTTAGAACATATAGGTATGTGATGAAAATACTCATGAGTTATTTTTTCATGACTACTAACAAAAAAGACGATTAAAAATCGAGCTTTTGGTAAACTTCAAAGATCTCAAAGTAAAGAATGTCTGGCAAAGTATTCAACCCTACATAAATTCTCAACAATTTCATAGTCAAAGACCCTAACCCACCAGCGTGCGACCAACTGACGGCGACGAGTCGATGAGAGGAACGCGTGCCAGCAGCTTGAAGATTCTGGCAGCGGCGACTTTTCCTTTGGCGTAGTTGGGGGCGAAGGCGACGGCCTGACCAACCATCATCGTGCCAAAGATGATTGCCTCTGCCACCCTGCACAGGACGTGTTAACTGTAAGACATGAAATAATTATCGTAGAGATTTTGGACGAATTCGGGCTCCTCAAATGTCAAAAAAATACGGTTTCATAATATTGATAATTATATAAATATTACTCTGGAGTCATTATTTAATGCGAAGAATTAACAGAGTTCAATAACATTCCACTTTGTGACATTCCACGAGTGTTGTTAAGAAATGCATAGCCAGAATACATCAATTTCAATCTTTAAACATGTTCAGACAATGATAATTACGAGGTCCAATTTCTATCAGTTACAACTAGTTCAAGCTTTATTTGCGAATTACGAAAAAGAAAACTTCCCACAGTATAATATTGATCTCACTTGAAGACGTTTTCATAGGGCATAGCTCCTTTGTCAACGAGGTAACCACCGTAGAACATCACCACCGCGTAGGCTCCGAAAGGAACGCATTGCGCGAAGCCAAATGCAACACCTGGAGAAAATAGTATAGTATAGTATCTTCGGTCTTAAAGAATAGGACTGGATAGGCCTGTCGCCGATTCTCGTACTTTTCTTGACTAGACTGGCCTTTTGATCCAATCTTTTCAACGGACGGTAGATTTAAAATCGCTTCTAGATATCAGTTGTTCCGTAGGGTACGAGGCACTTTAAGACTTAACATATGCTCCTGCATGTCTAGTCTGTTCTTGAACGCGTTCATACTCGGAGCGTCAACAATATCTTCAGGGAGGCTGTTCCACATGTCGGTGACTCGAAGCGAGACACACAAGGATGCTGCAAGAATAATGCTGGACAATAGGCCAAAGTTATCAGCGAGTTCTGTTCTAACCGTTGAGGCAAGAGGTTCTTTGTGCTGAGCTCCCGTGACAGAAGCCGGCTTCGGCCTTCTGCTACGTCATCTTTCTGGAACTATCTTCCTCGAACTTTGAAAATGCCTTGCTGTCCAGCTCCGAGGCGTTGAGCCGGCGAATGGTACAACCAGCTAAAGTGAAGTTTAACTCCTGAACACCTATAAATGCTCCCGGCATCTACTAACTGCAAAATTTATTACAAAGATTTTAAGATGCCTCCATGTGTGGTTAGTACCCCCGGGTTAGTGGTTAGTTAGTGCCCCCAGGTGAGTGGTTAGTGTCCCCAGGTAGTGGTTAGTGTCCCCAGGTTGTGGTTAGTGTCCCCAGGTGAGTGGCTAGTGTCCCCAGGTGAGTGGTTAGTGTCCCCAGGTAGTGGTTAGTGTCCCCAGGTTGTGGTTAGTGTCCCCAGGTTGTGGTTAGTGTCCCCAGGTAGTGGTTAGTGTCCCCATGTAGTGGCTAGTGTCCCCAGGTGAGTGGTTAGTGTCCCAAGGTAGTGGTTAGTGTCCCCAGGTAGAGGTTAGTGTCCCCAGGTAGTGGTTAGTGTCCCCAGGTTGTGGTTAGTGTCCCCAGGTGTGTGGTTAGTGTCCCCAGGTAGTGGTTAGTGTTCCCAGGTAGTGGTTAGTGTCCCCAGGTAGTGGTTAGTGTCCCCAGGTGAGTGGTTAGT